>NC_141160.1:77582813-77882813 GCF_053477565.2 Lygodium microphyllum
GAGGGAGAGAGAAGAAGAAGAAGAAGAAAAAAAATGAAAAAAGAGGAGAGAGAGAGAGAGAGAGAGAGAAGAAAAGCAGGGAGAGAAAAAAACACAATATTAGTGAGTTTGGAAATCTCCTAATTCTCATTTTTTGAATACTAAAAAGGTGGCGCCCAAATAGCATCCCCATAAGTTACTCAAAACCCTATGATGTGACCTATCATTGGAAAGCGCTTGAAAAATGGAATCTATTAAGCTACAGAGCGCTCGATTTGGAGTTGTAGTATTCAAGTTATGACAAATCCAAAGATTTGACCACGTGTCCCAAACTTATGGGAAATTCCCATATTCCCCAATATAGTGTTAAAGAGAGAGAGAGAGAGAGAGAGAGAGAGAGAGAGAGAGAGAAAGAACCAAGAGAAAAGAAAAAAAAACTAAAATAGAAGGCAAAGAAAGAAAGAGAGAGAGAGAGAGAATAGACATAGAGAATTTGGGGGAGAGAGAGAAAGAGAGGAAAAAGAGGAGAGAGAAAGATGAAAAATGGATTGTTGAGCGAAGTTGTCGTGTTAGCACGGCAACTTCGCTTGCCGCTTCGAGGCAACAAAGCTGCTGCGAAGCGGCCTAGCATTCTGTGCGTGTGAAGCGTGTGCAGAACGCTAGTTTATAAAATTGGATTCAACTTTTTGTTCAAAATACATTGAAGGCATCTTTTTATGTTCTTACTTTTCCTTTTCTTGCACGACTTGCTTTTGTGCAAATAAATCTAATACACCAAAAATAATAACTTATCATTTCTCATCATCACATCCAAAATAAATATATTGCACATGTGCACATGCAAAAGTCATTGAGCTTATAGGTGTATACAAAATACAATGTTTCCAATAATATTTTACCACGCTATGAAGTGCATTAATTCCTTGTATTAAAATACGCAATCCAAATTAATAACTTTACATAACTCCATCTAATAATCTACTCACCACAATACAAAACACATTAGTATCCCTCTATCTCTTTGCCAAGCATAATGCAACCAATATCACATGTGTGCACTCATGCAATAAGTCACGAATCGTGTGGCAAATAGACAAAGTCCACAATCATCTAAATTGCATATTTTGATAAAATATCAAAATAAATATAATTCCATAATAAGTTACACAATTAAGAACACACCCCCACAAAGATTAGATAACCAGGTCATATTGAGAGAAATCTTCTTGAGTTTTAGCCTTTTAGTTGTGACGATCATAATGGACAGTTGCATTGGGTTGTGAACATGGCATAGTGGCATTTTATGCTACATTACTAGCCAACAAATAAATAAATGAGTGTTTTCCTTACAAAACATTTATTGTAGAGCACATCAATAATAAAGATACTACCATATTCGAAACTATAATAGTTTCGATACTACAGAATCAAAGTTGACCATGTGATTTGATAATGTGATAAAGAGATTTGAATTTTATATCAAGGGGGGTTTCCCCACTTTTTATCAAGATTGTACTGAGCCTTTTTCCTTCTAAGAAAACATCATGTGAGCAAATAATCTATTATGCTAGAGAGATTGCATGAGACATATTGCTTATTAGGGAAGGAGATCTAAAACTATGGAGCCTTTGCTTTAGATTTACATGTATTTTTCCTTTGCTTAACTTTATAGCTACATTTAGATGAAATATTTCATCATTTTGTACCTTATGATACCTTTAGATTATGAAACAGGTATAAATGTAATTGTCTTTCTGCATAATTGAGAAGTTATGAAATTATTTTATTTTGCTAAGGCATACAAATTTTTTTTGGACAAATAAGGGAAAACAAGTGGCAGTTACCAAAAGTGTTAACATTGTGAATATTGATACTATTTCTAGTATTTTGAAGTATCTAAGAAATCTTAGTAGATCAAGGTTTTGTGCTCACACTGCCTTGGAGGCCCAAAATTACATGCTTAGAAAGTGAGTCAATTTGATAATCTTTACAAGGTTGCTTGAGTAGACTATTTCAAGATACCTATATGCAAATATATGCTTCTATGCAATTTTAGTGTCAATGGGATATCGATACAACTAATAGAATGTGGGAGTCTTTTTTGAGTTAAGCACTATTAAGGAAGTGTAGAATGTATTTCTTTCCACTAGCATAATTCTGTAAGTGAACTGATATTATGCACATCTCTACCTACTTTCTTGGAACACTGCTCATTTATCTATCTTGGGCAATACTACTCTAGAATTTGCTAATCATACCACCTTGATGCCATCCCTTCTCCTACATTTGACATGTCACTTTCCAATTACAAACAAAACTACATGGATAGTGGTAAGCATTTACATAATGTTACCCATGTTTAATGATTGTCCACAAATGTAACACTTCTAGTTGTATTGCCTTTGGCTTCTTTAGATTTGGGTGGCATGGCAACCTCTTCTCGCTCTCTTTGGGGTTTATCATTACTTTGAGAAGCTGATGTGGTGGGAGTGAGCCGGAGCTTTGTTGGGGGTTTGCCTAGACCATTTCCGAGGCTTACTTGAAAGGTACCACGGGACACATTGTGAGCATCAGAAGTAGGAGGTGGTGAGGGTTGGTTGTTGGAGCCACCTTGTATTGTTGGAGAGGTGTCATGGGAGGAGGGGATGAGTGGATTAAGAGGGGCTCCATTGTCTGGAGAGCCATGGTCATGGAGATCACGATTATCTGCGCTATGGTCACGATCATCTACGTTGTCAAGACGGTGATGATGATCATGCATAGGGCCATCATGATGGAGAGGGTGAGGGGTGGGTTGGGAAGAGCTCGAGGGCGGTGCGGATGAGGCAGGGAGCTTCTTGAGAGGGCGAGGTGATGTGGGGCGAGAATTAGTGATGGATCGGTAGAGCTTGAGAAAGAAAGAGCCGGTGCGAGAGAAGAGCGCATACAACACCCACAAAGAGGCTTGGGCGACTCGTCCTGAGAGCCCTATTAACTGGGCCGCCAACCGACTCATAAGCATCTCTCACGGCCAAGTTCACAGCTACTGCATGTATTCTCTGCAGAAGAATACACAACCTGTCGATGCTAGCCGCCGCTAGCCAACTTTATGAGAAGATGGGGCTCGCGCTCTCTCTCTCTCTCTCTCTCTCTCTCTCTCTCTCTCTCCCCCCATGCATACAAGTGCAACCTACCCTCTCTCTCTGTCTGTCTGTCTCTCCCCCCATGCATACAAGTGCAACCTACCCTCTCTCTCCATGCATACTGCAAGTGCAAGCTACCTCCACGCTTCCCATGTACTATTGATACCATGATTGTGCCCCAATGCACCCCGGTGTCTTGCTTTTCACCCTCTCTTTCCTCTTTTTCCACATCAAGTATATATCACCCTTAGGCTCAACGTCACTAGTTTTTTAACCCTAATACGCTACAACGTGTGGCGCCCTGCTGTCTTCAGTTTCTCTCCACTTGCAAAGTGCCTAACTATCATGTATCTATATAAAAATTAGTCCATGAATTATCAACTAAAAATTATCCCACAATTCATCAAGTATCTATGTAAACGTCAAGGACCATAATTCCCCCCCCCCCCCCCCTGCCCAGAAAGAAAAAAAAAAGAGCAGCCCTATCTCTACAAGGAACAAGATTATTTATGTATGTCAAGATTGATGATGCTAGAACAACAATGTTTAATATATTTAGTAGTACGCTAAATGATTGTCTCTAGACCTTCATGTTAAGTACAAGACTACATCTAACTAGTAATGGTATATATGTGGTTCAAAGACGTGTGGAATTTCCCGTATTCTAATAGAAGTAGACATGAGTGTCACCACTTTTCATATTCTACCATACTACCTAAGCTGAAAGCATCATATTCATTTTTTTAGAGGATAATGTATTAGAAAGGACTCCAATAGCAAAAATTTTTCTAATTTGGCAAAAAAATAGATAATGATATCTCTCATTCTCATCTCATTTGGAGTGTGTAGACTAAGTAAATGAAGACTCGCCTTTTCCCATATGAGTTGTTGCTTCTAGCATTCTAACAATATACGGTTTCTATTCCATAATTGTGAACAATCATTGTCTTTTATATGTGCTATATCTAAATGAAGACAACAATGCTCCTATCAATCTAACCCAAGCTAGAAAAGAAAAAGAAACACTCAATCTCACGTCTCACATTTATGTTCCAAATAGGCAAAGTGTCATAAAGAGCAGTGAATGCTAACAAGCAAGAATCTATGCATCATGGACACTTTCTTGTGCATAGAAAAGTTAGAAGTATAAAGGAGCCTTATAAAGAAAGTATCATAGTTCTATCCTTAATGAGAAATTTACATTTAGTTTGCAAAGGAAAGATGTTCAAATTTTCGTTCATACAACAATAACAAGGTAAAACATGGTTGGTTAGCTAGCCTTTACTTGTCCTTTTATGTTCTTCCATAGTTTCACCATGCGCATTTTAGCCTCACCAATCATTAGACTAGCTCTTTGAACTATTACATTTGAGAACCCTAACATACCTTTCTTTTTGCTTTAAAATTCTCCATTTGATCTCTAGCTTATAGAGGGCATTGCATTAGGAAAAGTCATCTTTATCAAATCAATCTTTTGCCAATGATAAGTATATATTCCCATTATCATAAGGCACATATGCTAGTCATCTCAATTCTCCTTTAGGCTAGATAGATCCACCAAAACCCTTGAAGATGGGTTACAAGTTCTTCTATGCTCTCATCAACAACTTTGAAATAGTACCATTATCAACTAGCTAGCCCTTTTAGAAGGTTACATCTGTCCAATATATTTTTTGCTTGCAAGCTGACACTTATGAAGCATAATCTTATGCTATAAACCTAAGGTATAATCATTCTAAGACCCTAACCTTAAGCAATTATCAAAAGAAAAATGGTGCTTTCAATGTTCTCTTCTAATAGTCCAAAGTAGATGTGATAGCTTACAACATGCTAGTACTCTCACTATCAATTATCAAAATGGACCCTAAATTCCTCTCTCCTTTTTGTACCTCTCTTCATTTATTCTAAATGCCATCACTACCTTGGTCTCACATTTCCATCTTCTCACTCAAGTAGACAAATACTCCTCTTTTGACCTTGGCATAACTCCCTCAAGCTCACATTGAGACACCTATGATAATTTATGCCTCCTTTCAAACGTTTGAATAGATAGGGAAGATCCAAATCCTCCATAATTTTTAGGTTTTGTATCTTTCTCATCTCAATCATGGCAAAAGAATTTGCACCGGCTTTAAAGTTTTACATTCCTCAAAGATTAAGGAAATAATTGCTTCAACATATGCAATTTAAAGCTAAAGTACTTGTATCATAATTGAGAAGACAAGGATATGATAATTGTATCATAATTTAAGTACTTAAATTTTGTATAGGTGGACAAACCAATTATAAAACCATTCAACTTGTATCATATCAAGTGCTTCAATTCAACATATGATGATAATATCACTACAAAGATATTTATATTCTAGATGTAGATCCTAATAAATTGGAGCATAGAGTGGATACATAATACATGGAAAAGAATAGCATGTGTTGATAACTTAATGTTGAGATGGCAAGCTCACAACGTATGTGGACATTGATGATGGACTGATTGGTTAGATGGATCCATATGTCTATGCTTGGCATGTTGGTGGTCATTATGATTCTCACAACATGTGCAAAATTGATGATAGACTGCTTAGTTAGATGGGTTTACACATTTGCACTTAGCATGTCAGTGGTCATTATGATTCTCACATAGCAACTAAGTCACCACTTATATTATATTTGGTTGGTTACATCTACCTATAACTAGAATAAATATAGTGTCAACCAATAAGTATAGTCAATTATGTATCGTTTGACTTAGTAGATCACTTTTCTTTCTATCATATCTATCAATACTTCATATATATTGTATAGCAATTTCAAGGTATACTATAATTTTGGCTAGATCAACCATTCTCAAGTGCGTAGGTTACTGATTTCAAATCTATGAGTTTTAAGATGTTTATCAAGAAGAATACACAAGATTTATCGGTAATACGTTACAAATTGTATGTATTATTAAGCAATTAGTAAAAAGGGTTGCCTAGCTTATTATCACCTCTTGTGAAAGATTACAAAAGACTTGCTTACTATTTGATACTCATCTATGTCATAATGATTGAGAAATGTGGAAATCCCATCATTGAGAAGCCAAACAAGGATAACTACCCATTTTGGAAGTTCCATGTGATGAACTTCCTTATATAAAAAGGCATATACGAGTTTATTTCAAGTTAAGAAAGAGAACCAAAGCTAAGTGATAATCCAATCGTACAAAAATTAAAGGTGTGGATTATTTGCAAGAGTCATTGATAATTCTATGCTAGGACATATAAAAAATGTATAAAGCTCACATGTAACTTGAACCATCTTTAAAAAATATATTTTCAGTAAATACAAAGGTATAGAGACTTACCTCAAGAAAGAGCTAAATACTTTGAAGAAAGGGAATATGCCTATAAATGAGTATGTTTTGAAGGTTAGGAGCATTGCAAATTGCTATCGATGCAATAGCTTACTTTAGTGAAGATGATTTGGTTTCTTCTACTTTGGGTAGCCTTAATAATAAAAAGAAGTTGAAATATTTTGTTTTTTACGTGTGTACAAAAGCCATTCCCAGATTTAATGAATTACTCTCTCTCATGATCACTAAAGAGATTAAGATACAAGTTGAATCACCAAAAAGAAGTGGTGAGCAAGTCTAAGCATTTTACTCAGGTTCCAAAAGAGGATGTGGTAGATTCATTTCAAGAGATCGTGCTATAGGACGTACTGTTAGTGGTAATCAACAAAATGATTTAATCAAAAGTTTAGTGAGATGCAAATTTTAGGAGGTCATTGTAAATCTAGAGGTAGGGGGAGATCTAGAGGAGAGGTGGATGGTAGAATAGAGATTTTGGTCATTCTTATGATAAGAAGGATGAGATTCGCCATTTAAATTGCAGCAAGGATGTTATGTACCATCCTCAAGTCTATAAAATGGTGAGAAAAATGAGCATCTATATATCGTGTAGCATATCATGATTACTCTTACAAGAAAGGGGACAAATGATGATATATGGTATGTTGATTTAGGTGTATCTAATCATATGACCAATCACGTTGTCACACTATTTTCCAAAAATAATATTTGCATGGAAGGAAGTGGACAACCATCCTTGGTGAATGGTGTTAATGTGCATTGGCATGGCTTGAGAGCCCTAACAAGCATGAGAACAATTTCAGAATATAGTGGACACAACTTGGCAAGCAGTGGATGTTGAATTTTCAACGAATTTAGATTGGTTGACTGACTTCCACAAAGAGATATTTTGATGTCTCCGAGACTGGAAGCGAGACGGGGGGAAAGTGAGAAAGAATAGCTTGTAAAGCTAACTTAGGCTATTTAGAATTTAGGAAAGCTTTGGGAAAAATGAAAAGTGCAGGTCTATGTGCTTTTTGGAGAGAGATTAAATAGGGGTGGAGGTAGTGGACTTACAAAAAGGGGGGGGACGATTGAGAAGAAGTTGCAACAACATCCTAGAAAGCATGAAATAGTAGCGTGATATCATGGCTACGATGATTGGTCATAGAGTTCATCGGCGACGATGGTGATTGTTGAGGATGCCATGCTTAAGGTCGCTTGGATTATCAAGAGGAAGAGAGCTATAGGATGGCGACATTATAGTCTAGAGAGCAATGTGTTTTTTCCTAGTAATTAATCACAACCTGTTAACGATCATACAAGATGTCATTGCAGAGGCTAACAAGGGAAGGTTTGCACTTACACTTGTAAGCCGCCATCATCATCATCATTAGTGACAATGTTGTTGCTGCTCGTCGATTCGTCTCCATCTTGCAGGCCGACTGGTCATGGATAATTACAAAAGAAGGACGCAACTATCATTCGTTAAGATGTCAGGCTAGTTGACGATGGCGTGCGGAGGAGAGTTCCAACACTGGAATAAATGTGAGGCTATTAACGAGAGGCTGAGGCTACTAGTCGATGCCTAAAACCACATATTGACGTAGAACTATAATTTAATGGGAGGTTAGCAAAAAGCATAAGGAGGGACAACCATATTATTGGTTTGGAGCTACAACATTGTCATAAGAGGGCTCATTATTGACAAAGATACAAACAAGTGCTTTATTTATGGTTTGATTGATGGTCTGGATGCCTGTCATGCTTTAGACATTAGAACTCGTGTTCTTTCATGAAGCTCAGGTATTTTTTGCTACCATATTACAAGATTAAACAGCTCTTTGTAGCTTTCTTCCTTTTTGTTTCACACGGGTTGAGAAAGGTCACGGTGGAGGCCTTGAGATTTGATTTTGTCATAATGCATGATTTGTATGCTAAGGGTTGCCCAAATATTTTGTTGTTCATGGAGGGTGAGATCCTTGGTACATTTGATGTATTTAATTTTCTCGACACAAGATTGAGGAGGTGACATTTCTTATTCTTCATAAAGGACATGATATTGAAACTACATGGCTTGACTTTGCATAGTATCCTCGTTGACAAAAGTTTGGGTTAAGAGTTTGGTGGTTGGGTGGTAGTGAAGAAGAAAAAACTACAAGTTGATGTGCTCTTAGAGTCATAGCAATTGATTTTTTAAATTGTTCTAACCTGATTTAGAACTATATTGATATTAGCATCAAGCCACAAACCTATACCAGTGCTCCTTTTGCTTTTGTGTCTTGGGTGGTGCGAGAGGTTTATCTTCGATCATGGCTCATGATACATTATTTTTGGTGCCCCTACTCCTAAGGAGCACCGACAGTGGTTTGGTGTTATTCTTGGGTAGTTATTAGTCACAAGAATGGCTCATTGCAATGAACATGTTAATGCTTGTGTTGATTATGTGGAGTAGTATATGTACATGTTTCATATTGTGGATGATGAAGATATGGTGGATTTTGGTTTACAGGGATTTGAAGGTTATGCTTTGGAAGTTATTAGTTGTGTATCAAATGATATTATCAACAGTTGGAAAAACATCTCATTGTTTATATAGAGTTTTTTCTTTGTTTGTCCTCTAGGTTCTAACATGAGTGATCACACATATAGAAGTTTCAAGGATTGTATCAACTTTGATTCGATTATATTAGAGAGATGGGATGTTATTATGAGGATTATGTGGATGTATTGGAACCAATTTGCAAAAATTACATGATTTGGCATATGGGGTATATCAACAAAGTAGTAATTGGTATGTTGAAGAGAAGGCATGCATGTATACAAAAGAGAGAGAAAGATGTACATTAGTGGATTATTCTTTTGCTTTGGAGAAAGCTCATTTTTTTGCAAGTATGATAGTCTTTGGCAATAATAGAGAAGAAGGAGAGGGCTTCCATGAGTCTCCTACATCTTGTGGTGATACAAGCAGTGTTACATCTACTAACTTTGGTTTGGACTCCTTGGTTTGTGAGGAGGACTTTGTAGGATTTGATGATGTGTTGAGTGATGTTGAGAGTCATCATCATAATGAAGGTATCCATGATGATTGTGGAGATGCTGCTACTATTGTTGATGGTGATGAGTTGGTTACAGAGATGGTTGTTGAAGGAAGTAGACTAAGCACCTATTCTATATGGTAGAGGATGAGGGAATACTTGATAAGCACTCTATAGAGTTGGATGATGCTTCTAGTATTGAGATAACGTTTTTGGATAGTTCGGGAAGTGATGATGATGATGAGCTTGTTGTATGTCGAGAGCTGTTACAAAGTAATGTGCATGGAGCAGAATTTCCACTTGTTATCTTTTTCTCGACTCTTGATGAAGATATGTTTTGTGACATGCACTTGTAGGGTATGTTTTTAGATTACTATACAAATGATAGTCCTGGTAAAAAACTTGATATGGATGTTTCTTATGGAGGCTCTCATTTATTGGAGCATGCTCGTGAGTATGTTCAAGAGGATGTTTGAACTATGTTCTAGTTGGTGGAAAAGGCAGCGCCCGCAACAGGATGTGAGTATCAAAGAGGTCTCTCACTTTTCCCCATCTTGCTTAGAGTCTCAAAGACATCAAGCTATGTCTTTGTCGAAGTCAACCAATCTAAATTCGATGAAAGTTCAACATCCACTGCATGCCAAGTTGTGTCAATTATGTGCCAAAATTGTTATCGTGCTCGCTAGGGCTCTCAGGCCATGCCGATGCACATTAACACCATTCACCAAGGGTGGCTATCCACTTCCTTCCATGCAAATATTATTTTTGGAAAAATGTGTGACATATTTAGCCCTTCCCCTAGTCTACAAGCATTTATCACAGCAGTCCACTTGGATGAAAGATGAAAATAATTTGTCTCTCATCGTGATGACCAACAAGAATGGTTTTTTGGGTATCTGGATCGAAAACCAAAATAATTCTACTCTCATCAAACTTCCATGCAAAGTATACTCTCTGATCTCCTGGATTGAACACATAGATAACATCCTCACCATTCCATGCAAGACACTTCTCTAGACCTGAGGACAAAATAGAAAAACCATATAATTCATATGCATAAGAATGCTCCTATCTGGTATCCCAAGCAATATGCTTCATATGATACATGTATGCAAAAATTGTCTCATCAACTTGTTGACTCCAATCCTTGCCTCCAAACTCCATGTCCACTTTCTCAAATCCTATAAGATTTGCAAACATCTATATGCACCCAAATAAGAAATTCAAGAATTTCTCAACAAGCTTTTGCATCCTTGCAGACATGTATATACCACTCAACACAATTGCTTCCTTTGACCTAATCTCCTCAAAGCAACATATATGATCACACCTCAAGTTCTAGACTATGTCCACATCAAGAAATTCCAATGGCTTCACATGTAGTCTTCCTTCATACTTTGGACACCACACATTGATGTATACATCCAATAAATACTTTTCCAAATACTAGAAATAGCCTCTTCTATTGCTATTTAGCATTAAGGAAAGATTTGGGAAAAATGAAAAATGTAGGTCTATGTGCTTTTTGGAGAGACATTAAATAAAGGTGAAGGTGGTGGACTTACCAAAAGGGGGGATGATCGAGGAGAAGTTGCAACAATATCCTAGAAGGCATGAAATAGTAGTGTGATATCATGGCTATGATGAAAGGTCAGAGAGTTCATTGGCAATGATGGTGACTCTTGAGGATGCCATGCTTAAGGCAACTTGGACTATCAGGAGGTGTGGAACTTGAGGAAGAGAGCTATAGGATGGTGACATTATAGCCTAGAGAGCAATGTGTTTTTTCCTAGTAATCACAACCTGTTGACGATCTAGTAGCCGACACATATTTCAGGGAGACAAAATGTCATTGCAAAGGCAAACAAAGGTTTATGCTTACACTTGTAAGCCATCATCATCATCATTAGTGACACTGTTGTTGCAATTTGTCTCCATCTTGTAGACTAATTGATCATGGATAATTACATAACAAGGCCACAACTATCATTCATTAAGATGGCAGACTTGTCAATGATGGCATGTGGAGGAGAGTTCCAACAATGGAATAAATGTGAGTCTATTGTCGAAGGGCTAAGGCTACTAGTCGATGTCTAAAGCCACATATTGATGTGGAACTATAATTTAATGGGAGGTTCTCAACCAGCATAAGAAGGGACAACGATATTCGTTTGGAGCTATAACACTGTCACAAGAGAGCTCATTATTGATAGGGATATAAACAAGTGCTTTATTTATGGTTTGATGGGCTTGCTGTCTATCATGCTTTAGACATTATAACTCATGTGCTTTTAGGAAGCTTATTGATAGGTATTTTTTGCTACTATATTACAATATTAAAGAGCCCTTTGTAGCTTTCTTCATTTTTGTTTCACACAAGTTGAGAAAGGTCAGAGTGGAGGCCTTGAGATTTGATTTTCTCATAATGCATGATTTGTATGCCAAGGCTTGCCCAAATATTCTTTGCTTCATGGAGGGTGATATCCCTGGTACCTTTGATGTATTTAATTTACCTGACACAAAATTAAAGAGGTGATGTCTCTTATTCTCCATAAAGGGCATAATGTTGAAACTACATGGCTTGACTTTGCATATTATCCTCATTGACGAAAGTTTGGATTAAAATTTGGGTGGTTGGGTGGTAGTGAAGAAGAAAGGAACTACAAGTTGATGTGCTCTTAGAGTCATAGCGGTTGATTTTTTAAATTATCTAACCTAATTTAGGACTATATTGAGCTTAGCATCAAGCCACAAGGCTATAATGGCACTCCTTTTGCTTTTTGTCTTGGGTTGTGTTAGAAGTCTATCTTCGATCACCGCTCATGATACAACGTTGAATGGTTTGGAGAGATACAAAACTTACAAACTTTAAGTTATATAGAGATGAGTTCGTACCATCCAATTTCACACGTTGAAAATGTTCATTTGTCTTTACACGATGGTGAGACAATTTGGTATTTGTCAAATGTGTTACATGCGGCATCCATCACAAAGAATTTGGTGTCCGTTGGTCAAATGGTAGAGTAAAGACTATAAGTTAGAGTTAATGTAAAGGGTTGTTTTGTGGAAGATTTTAATAACAAGTACAGGTTGATTGTAAAAGGGAAATAAATTGGCAACATATTCACTTTGGATGTTTGAATTCTTGCTATGAATATTTGTATGTATACAAAAGGCGAAGACAACATATTCACTTTGGATGTTTGAATTCTTGCTATGAATATTAGTATGTTTGAATTCTTGCTATGAATATTAGTATGTTTGAATTCCTGCTATGAATATTAGTATGTTTGAATTATTGCTATGAATATTAGTATGTATACAAAAGGCAAAGGTTTGATTGTAGACATTGAAATATGGCACAAATGTACTGGATATGCAAATGGGCTAAAATTAATGCAATCCAAAGGGTTGGTTACATGTTTGCCTACATTTAGAGTTGTAGAAATACATAAAATCTATGAAGTATGTTAGTTTAGGAAGAAAGAAAGCCAACATTTTTTACATCATAGAGATGTAAGAAGGAATATAGTTGGTATTGTGAAGACAAATGGTTGGAGACCTACATAGAATGTATCTCTTGGTAGTAGTAAGTATTTTTATTACATTATTGACCATTTCTTTGGAAATATATGGGAATATTTTATAAAGGAATTAACCTAGAAATAAGACAAAAACTTATAGCATGAAAACCAAGTGTCCTTCAATGTAGCTAATATATTACATTGAGTTCTCACACTATTTTAATATTTATCTATTTAGGTAGAGCCTTATGGTGTCTATATTAAGAGAATTCTCTCTTTATTTATCAATCTTTTTAGGCTACTCTATCCTCCATCTCTTACATCTCCTTTCTTTTTTCACATTTCAAGTAAAAGAACATGTCCTCTTTGACCCTTTGTCCTCATTTTAAGGTCTCTTATAGTATGAAATGTCAATTTATATTACTCTCTTAGACTTTAATGACATTTAGGCTATAAAAAACTAGATCAAATGTTGGAGTAAACAGATTATTATTCATCATTACCATCTTATAGTATATACTATAAAGAGGACATGTTCCTAGACTCTCTTAGCTACCACAATAACACCTCCATATTCAAAGGATTAACTCAACACCCATTTCACTAGTTTTTAGTTTGAGTTAGGTGCATCAAAAAGTGAAAGTAATAAACAACCTCCAAGTTTTTTGAAAACTAGAACCCTCTTTCTTTTCTAAGAAGGGTAGACATTCAATGGCTTCTACACCATTTTAGCCTTCTAATAATTTCATACTTAAATAGATATAGAAAAGAGCCCTTATCTATTGTGTTCTTTAGAGGAAGTCTACAACATTTGCATGGCTAGAGCCCTTAACAACCTCTTGCACTAGTGGCTTTCTCTCTTTTTTTGTCCATCCCTTCTTTCCTCATAGGGGCCTCCTACTCCCCAAAGTGCAGTCTTCTTCATTCTTGCCTTCTCTTATGGTCCCTTTGAGCAGCCCCTTTTTTCTCTCTTTTCCCCTTTACCTTGCTCTATCTAGCTGCATGTAGGCCTTCTTCCCCTTCTCATAACTTCCATTTGCCACCTACATACCCTCCAAAAATAGCTACTCCCTCCCTTTCAAATGAATCCTCCCCCAAGGACTTCTAGAGCCCTCTCCCCCCCTTTAGTATATTTTACAATATGTCACCTTCTCTTTTTCCACCATGTGGTCTCCTCTTTGATGCCTTTTGAGGACTTTGGGTGGATAATCCTATAGTCTTTGTACTTGTTTACACATAGAGGTCCACAAACAACAACATGTGCAAATGGACAAATACTCATGCACATAACACTTAATAGCACTTATATACACACAACTAGAATATGTAGACATTCTAACACCTAGACATAGTAGTACTCCCATCATATAAGGTATCTACTATTTAAGAAAAACAAAAGAGTTGATTACAGAAATAGAATTTTACAATAACCATCAAACTTTAGTCTCTAAAAATTTCAATTGTCATCAATCTACGCCACTATGACAAATTCAAAAGGTGGTTATGACCAATACAAGAGATCCAAAAGGTAATATAAATCACCTTGACTAAATTATTGATCACCTCCACTAATTGGCACCACCACCTTCCCAGACTCAAACTCCATGATGTATCTTGTGCTTGTATACCACAGTACCTCGTACGCTTAAGTAAAAATATCAAAAGTGTTGATCCATACCTTGTCTCACTAATCTATCTCCAGTCTTCATCTTAGGTGTTTGATTTGAGTGTTGTCTGACCCTAGATCATCTACACTAGTCATTATGACCTCATGTAGTCATTGACTTACCATGTATTATATTTGGATAGTTAGACCTACCTATAGCTATAGCATAAGTTGATTAGTATAGTCAATTATGCATTGTTTAAAATAGTATGCCACTTTCCGTTATATTGTATCTTATATATACTTTGTATAAAACTTTTTGGCCTCCATCTCTCTTCTTGTGTTCTTGAGTGAGCTTCCTCTTGTGTGTAGTGTATGTATTTAACACAATAGCACAAGCAAGTCCCCTCACCATGTGATTCATGGCATGGTATCATAGTAGTGCTACAGGGTGAGGCGCATTTTGAGGGCTGAAATAAAGGGGAAGGATCAAGGACTAAAGTAATAAAGCTATTGGTAAGAATCTCCCCCATTATTTCTCTCTTTCCCTTAGATAATGCATGTGGTGGCACCTGAAGCAGAGCAAAATCCTCACATTGCTGTGAGATTTGGTGAGCAAGCATAACAATGTATATTTTGCACATAGATCCTTTGGGGCTATTCTACTATGTTTTTGGTCATTTAAGGTTTTTTTAGATCCCATTTCAATTCCACAAGGTTATGAATAGCAATATTAGGGCATATTGTAATTTTGAGCTATATCATCTGCTCTCCAATGCACAAGTTACACATTTCAAATTTGTAAGTTTTGAGACGTTCATCAAGAAGCAAACACAAGGTTTATCTACAAATAGGTTATAGATTATATGTATTATCAAGCAATCAGTGAAAAAGATTGCTTGTTTTATTATTGTGCACATTTTGTGAAGGGTTGTAAAGTTTTGCTTGTAGTTTGGTACTTGATTGTGTCATAATGGCTAAGAACTATGAAAATTGGTATATTGAGAAGGTAGACAAGAATAACTATCCTTTCCATCATCATCAAAGTTTCATGTGATGAACTTTCTTATTGGAAAAGGCCTTTAGGAGCTTGTTCCAAGTGAAGAAAAGGAACTAGAGCTAAATAATCCTACAACTATGGAAGAACCAAAGGCATGGAAAGAATGGAGACAAAAAGGCAATGTATTGGTTGCCTCTATAGTCATTGAAAACATTATGTTGGGTTATATTAAAAATTTAGAAACTTTATATCTAACTTGGACAACCTTCACAAATATGTTTTCAATAAATACAAAGGTACAAAAGACTCGACTCAAGCAAGAGTTGGATACCTTGAAGAAAGGGAAGATATCTATAAGTGGGTATGTCTTGAAGGTGAGAAGCATTGCAAATATCTTAACAACTATCAATGCAATGCTTGATGATAATGATTTGGTTTCATCTACTTTGGGTGGCCTTAATAATAATAAGTCTTAAAAATATTTTGTTACTTCTATGTATATACAAAAGCCATTTCTAAATTTTGAGGAGTTGATCTTTCTTATGTTCATTGAAGAGATCAACATGGAAGATGAATCATCTAGAAGAAGTGGTGAATAGATCCAAGCTTTCTACTCAAGTTCTAGAAGGGGACATGATAGATCATCTTCAAGAAATCGTGGTATGGGTCATACTAGTGGTAACGAGTAAAATAGGTTAAATCAACAATTTATTGATATCCAAATTTCAAGAGGCCATGGTAATTCTAAAGGCAGGGGAGCTCTATTGAAAAATATGGATGCCAAAATAAAAATCCTAACAATTCTAGTATTGTCTGCTATTATTGTGGAAGAATAGTTATTTTTATATGAAGGATGACATTCACAATGGTAAATTGCAACAAGGAAATTATGCATTGTCTTCAAGACAAAATGATGACAAAAATGAATGTTTATTTTTCATGAGTACATGGTAACATAAAGACCCATAAAGACTCCATTGAGTGATCTAGTGATATGAAGATCTAGCAAGGTGAGATACCTTATTAGAAGATTTGGTTTTGAGGGTTATGTGACTCACCATTATGCTTATATGGAAAAGATAGTTGAGAATGTTAAGCCCACTTGTTTTGAGGAGATTGTTAGTCATGCTCATTGGAATGCAACAACGAATGATGAGATGGTTGCATTAGAGGCCAACATGACTTGGGATCTAGTATCATTGGCCAAGGGCAAAAAAGCTATTGGTTGTAAGTGGGTTTATAAAATAAACCTTAATACAGATAGCTCAATTGGAAGGTATAAGGCTACATTGATTGAAAAAGGCTAAGCATAGACATATGGCATAGACTATGAAGAGACATTCAGTCTAGTTGTTAGGATGGCTATTGTCATATATGTAATTACCTTGGTAGCAACCAAAGGGTGGAGTTTATAGAAAATGGATGTGAAGAATACCTTCTTGCATGGTGATTTTCAAGAAGAGATGTATATGGAGAAATTGGTAGGTTATGAGAATTTAGAGCATCCCACATATGTGTGCAAGGTAAAGAATGTGCTTTATGGGTTGAAACAAGCACCTAGAGCATGGTCTAACAAGATCAAAGAGTATCTTGCCGATATTTTCTTTTATGTTTTAGATACAAATCACTCACTTTATGTGAGAAGGAGGTGATGTAGGTTTGGTTATCATAGCCATCTATGTGGATAACTTGATTATTATAGATGATAGTGATAGTGGGATTGCTAATGTGACATATCAAATGTGCCGATGATATATGGCTATCCCAAAGATAGTATGGCTTGGATATATTATCCAAATATGGTATGATAGCATGTGAGCCTCATTCAATGCCATTAGAGCAAAATGTAAAGTTAATTATTGATGTTGTGGAGGAGATAGGACCCTATTATGTTCATAAAAGTAGTAGGGAGTTTGATCTATATCATAACCATAAGTCTAGACATGAACTATGTTGTTGGACTTGTGAGTCAGTTTATGCTAGTACCTAAGAAGCCTCATTTAGATACAATCAAATGCATATTGAGGTATGTAAAGTCCACCTTGCATCATGGAATTTTTATGAGACATATAAGGATGTACACATTTCTGGATATATAGATGCAAATTAGGATGGTAGTAGGAAGTCCGTTTGATAGAAGATCTACTAGTAGATTCATGTTTTCCCTTGGTAGTACAATAGTTATTTGGAGTAGCAAAAAGCAACCAATAGTTGCTTTATCAAGTACAAAGGCTGAGTATAAAGGTGATGCTATGGTAATATATGACATGATATTGCTACAAAAGTTATTAGGTAATTTACTATGACAACATGAGTAGTACACACTTGACTAGGAACCTAGTGTTCCATGCTAGGGTAAAACACATTGAGGTGCATTATCATTTTGTGAGAGAGAATGTACTTACAGGAGAGATCGACTTGGTAGCACATAAGATCAAATAATTGACATTTTCACAAAAACATTATGTTTAAGTGCAAAGAAGCTTCAAAAACACAAAAGACTTTGGAGGATTCTGAAAGAATTGAAGGTAGCACATCCTTTCTAGCAAAACAAGGTATCTGCTAGGCAGACAATGGGCATGAAAATATAGGACATCGAGTTGTTGGAAATCAATGTTCACATTGGCATTCATACATAACTTTGGATTGGCCTTTTGATCATTATGGGAATGCCTATGCATATATGCTAGGTACCAAGCAAAGTGGGCTATCAATCTCACTAAAGGATCTGGAGATTGTGAATATTTTTGGGCAAAATGAAGATAATTTTGGTACCCTTGACTAGCAATTGTCCAATCCCCTAGAATTAATGGCCAATTAATCTGTGGTCTCATAAAGAGAATCAGTTGAGCTCCATCCTCTTCTTCCTGGAATCTTCTGATCAAATCCTTCATACCCACTAACCAACTGAGGGGGTTGAGAAATAGAAGTGGTAGGAGATGGAAGAGGAATGGGTAAAAGAGGATGAAGAGATGGGTAGGAAAAATCATAAAATGAGGAATAAGCTAAAGAAGGATTAGCAGAGAATTTAGGTGAATCAATCAAGAAAGATGTTAGCTGATAAGCAGGAAAAGTAGAAGGAATATGGATAGATAGGGAAGGACAAGGTGGAGAAGGAAAAAATACTCAATCTTTAATGAAAGAACAATAGGTAAAGATTGGAATTTGAGGAGCACCTTGAGGTTGGAAAAAGAGAGGTAAGATGGTTGCTCAGTTGGATTGATAAAGGGAAAAATGAGCATCATACAGATGGGCCATTTGTTGATAATAAAATAAGCTAGGAACGGAGGGACCTAAAGCAAATCATCAATGGTAGGCATCAAAGAAGGATGAATGAAATGGATGGTTCTTGGAAAGATAAGCTAAAAGATCCACCCTCAGTTGGTTAGTGTTTTGCACATGAGTAGAGGCTTTATTCTATCGTTGGTTCAGAACTACAGAATCAATCGTTGAATGCCATAAACTGCCAGGGCAAGCAGCCACTTTAGAAGAATAGCACTGGAACATTTCATCTATCCTCAACTCCAAATGTTTGACATATAAGGCAACTTGTAAGACCACATCCCCTACATACCAAGCCAACAAATCTTCATAATCCAGAATCAACAAATCACCTCATAAATACATATAAGATAGCAGCATTGTATCTAAAGTCACAAAATCTTCAGAGACCATATGGACTACTTCTGTCAGAAAACCAAAAGACCAGGCTCCACTCCAACCATCCTCTAGAAGAGGTAGATCCATCGTTGAGAGCTTAATATAGAACGTCAACTTCTGCAACTGATAGTGGACAAAAAAGGAATGGTCAAGAGGAATATACTCCTGAAATTGCTCAAATGAAGACCATAATAAGTCCATCATAGACTGCAGTCTTTCCACTTTAGCTTGAAACAATGGACATAACGTGCCGCCCTATCATTGGAGAATTGCCAAGTCCACAGGGGTCAAAGAAGAAATTGGTTGCCCACCATGACTCGATGTAGAAGAACGTGACTGGACCAATTGCTTGTTAAGCTGTTGAATTTGGATTCTACTCTATTCTAAGGTAGTATTTGCTACCTTAAGCTCCTCTGTCTGCGCGGCTAGCAGAGCCTGAAGTTCTTGAGAGTCCATCAACAATCTATCTCATTCCTCAGTCGCATTAACCACTTGGGTGGTAGTGTTAGCCAATTGAGTGTGCAAACTAGAAATGTCCATTTGCTGAGCATCAATGATCTTAGTTTGTTGCTCCATTTGGGTACAAAGATCAAAAAAGCATTCATGAGAAAAAGCTAACTCTGCATTTACTTTTGTCAGTTCTTCTTCGGTTTGTTGGACTTCGTCATAGCAAGGGGAATAGAGCTACTAGATACATGCAGTCACTGAGAGCTCAATAGAATGTTGAACATCTTGACATAGGAAGGGAATTGCATCTCCAGCTACCAATTATTGTACTGAAGGGATGGAAATCTCAAGAGTACCCTCACGATGTGCTTTGAAAAGATTCGACGTTGTGAGGAAAGATGGTACGTGACTGCTAGATTGATCAGGAATGAAGACTGGAGGAGGAACTAGGGCTGATTTAGCCACTCGTTTTAAGTGTTCTCTCTAAACTACCACAAGAGGGATAGGATCAAGATCCTTAATGACGACATTAGAGGGTTCAGTAGGGGGAGGAGTTGCTAGTGGATCAACTATCAAGGTAGGAACCTCCTCCGAAAGGGCGGCATATGCCAAAAAGACAGAAAGGTAGGAACCAAATGTAACATTAGTTACGTTACCCCTTGTGGCTCTGACAAGTGTTGATCCGTTTTTTACAGAAGGTATAAACTCCAATCAATCATTATGCCTTTCAACACCATTCTAGAAGCTGTAAACAACTCCTTTGAAAGGTAATTAGAGGGTGTCTTGGCAGGCATAAACCTATCCTAAAGGAACTGGCATAGCTACTTCCACACAGGACTGGAGATCATGGAGACACTAATGCCAGAAGTGGTAAAAACATTCTTGGGATCCAACACATCCTATGTATGCTTCTGCAACAATTTAAGGATATCCTCATTGGAGAACAGTTGTTTAGCAGTAGGGAAAGAGTCTCCCCGATAGAGTAAAGACAGAGCCTTCCCCAAAGTTTTAGGCATCAATTGGACAATTGTTCCTTTGATAGGACCAGACCTCTTACTATAAGAGGCTAGAAACTGATCACAAGTATCAATATTCTCTGGGATGAGTGGTAAGGAGAGTGTGATGAACTTGGCTAAGCCTACTTTGCCAATAAGTTCATACTCCAGTAATAAAGAATAATCATGAGACACCAATGGGACGTACTGAACTGGAGGAGGAGCTTGAGGCGTCATTCAGATAGATTACACATACACCACACACAAACAATCACAATGAATGCCTACAAAAGAACAGAATAACCAGAAATAAGAGATCGACCAGAGTAAATACACATAGACGTAACTAACCGACTAACCATCCCAAACAATCCACATCCTAGGAAAAATTCGGCGTGACCTCTACACATATGTGACCGAAAGCTTCATGTGATGCAAGAACAACAACCCACTCATAACATGACCCACTCATAACATGCAACCAAAAGCTTCATATGGTTTGGTTGCTATGACCTCTACACACATGCGACCGAACGGAGACCGTACCCATATTCGTGTCATAGCAACCAAACCATAATACAACAACCCACTCATAACATGACCAAAACTTCGGTAAGCAATTACAACTCAAAAGACGCACGTGCCTGTCCCACGAAAGCTTTTATTGAAAAGGGGAATAAGTGCAGTGAGGGGAATTAGTTTTAATGAATGGTTTTTTTAAAGAAATTATTTTAAAATGGGTGAAATTTTATTAAGTGTTAAACCTTAAAAAGTAAACAGTGGTTCCTTCTGAAAAATTTAATTTTAAATTATTAGGGTGAAGAGATGCTTTAAACGAAACTCGGACTTCGATACCCAGACTAAGGTCTCTAAATACAAATGTATTCATTAAAAATTTAGTGTGTGTTTAGCACTTTTTGTATAGTGCATGTACTTGTGACGGCAGGTTCATTTTTAAATAAACTTAGATGTGTATGTAGCCCACAAAGTGCATGCTAAGTGAACAATTGGTTTATTTTATTTTATTAGAAAAATGTATATTTAGCTCGAGCGCACGTGGAAAAATGGGTGATTAAAGTTCATTTTAACAATTAACCGTGGTTATGAGCTAACCAAAAATAAATACCTTGCAGGGATGTGTATGCAAGAAACTGAGGCCGCACGGATTAGTCCCAAGATGCAATGAGTCCAACAAAAAAGCAAAAGCCACGAACTGAAAAAAAAGGGAACACCTTTTCTTTTTTAAAGAAAATATCAAGGCAAGGTTAGTGTGGTCCTATTTAGTTTGGTTAGTTGTGATTAGTGTTTGTGTGTTGTGATTATTATTGTTGTTGTTGTTGTTGTTGTTTATGTGTGTTTTTCTTTTTCTTTTTTTATGTTTTCCTTTAAAAGAATTTTAATAACGAGCTTTCTATAATCAATCCTGAGTGAGAATTAAACCATCCGGTTTCAACAACGTGTCTATATTTTTTAGCAGTTTTCAACTTATAATTTTTGGAATGTAAAATGAAATTTCTATGAGTTTTATATATTTAAGTTAGTATTTTTGCCTTAAAATAATATTTTGTCCATTGGATACAACATTTTCAGCGTATGGAACTTGCCAAAAAGATGCAAATGAGTTTGAGGCATTTTTTGAAATTTTTGAGAAATTATTTCTGATTGTTAATGAATTTTATTCAATTTTTAATAAACTCAGAAGAAGTCCACAAGAAGTTCATCTGTGAAGTGGAAGGTAAAAAGTAATTAAATTTTGTGGATACAAATGGTACTAAACATCACTTGAAGGTGGGTAATAGCCTTCCAAAAGAGGAGCTGTTGGTCCTACATAACCTAGTGAATGAGAATTTGGATGTGTTTGCATGGTTGTATAGAGATCTGAAGGGGATTGATTCCATAGTGTGTCAACATCACATTGATGACATATAGCCTAATGCCAAGCTTGTAAGGCAAAGATAGGGGCTCATAAATCCAAATTACTCAACCCTGGTAAAAGCAAAATTGATAAAGCTATTAGAAGTTGAGTTCATCTATCTAATGGCTAATAGTGAATGGGTCTCACTCATCGTGGTAGTACCCAAGAAGAATGGAAAATTGCAAATATGTGTGGACTTTTGCAAGCTAAATTCCAAGATAGAGAAATATCACTTCTATATTCCCTTCACCGACCAACTATTAGATATATGGTAGATCATGAGCTCTATTCCCTAGTAGACAGATTTAATGGATACAATTAGGTGTAGATTGCATGAGAGGATTAGTCCAAGGTGACCTTCACAATAGAGAATGGGGTGTCTATGCCTACAGAGTGATGTTGTTTGGGCTCTATAACGCCC
Organism: Lygodium microphyllum; assembly: GCF_053477565.2. NCBI lineage: Eukaryota > Viridiplantae > Streptophyta > Polypodiopsida > Schizaeales > Lygodiaceae > Lygodium > Lygodium microphyllum. The sequence continues at coordinate 77,605,852 of NC_141160.1, forward strand.
CTATTACCTTTCAACGAGTCATGATGGCCACATTCCAAAATCATCTATATGATTTCATTAGGTATACTAAATAATTATTGTGTCTTTAGTCCACTATGTAAGCATTCGAGACACTTGGAGGAATGCTCTGACCGATGCCGAGAGTATGGGATCCCCCCCAATCCTGACAAATGCATCTTTGGAGTCTCTTTAGGAGTTTTGTTGGGCCACATTGTCTCTACACAAGGAATAGTAGCAGACCTTGGCAAGATTGAGAAGATTGCAACTCTAACCACACCAACCAACCTTAAATAGTTGAGGGGATTTCTTCGCTATGTGGGCTATTACAAGTGGTTCATTGTAAATTTTTCAAAAAAGGTGGCTCTCCTACATAAGCTCTTGAGGAAAGATGAAGATTTGGGCAGATGATTGTGAAGAAGCCTTTAATACCCTAAAGCAGTGTCTGATTAAAGCATCCATCCTACAACCTCCTAATTGGACAAAGGAATCCCATATGCACAATGGTGCATTTGTAGAAGGCTTAGGTGCAGTCCTTTGCTAGAAACACTCTTCAAAGTTGGATCAGCCCATCTATTATGCAAGCCAAAAAGTCACTCATAGAGAGAGAAACTACACAATGATTCAATTTGAGTGCCTTGTGATGCTGTTTACCTTGGAGAAGTTTTGACACTACTTACTGTATAAAGATGATGTGAAAGGCAAAATGATGCAATGGTTACTCTTGTTCCAGGAGTTTGACTTTGAAGTGGTTACCAAGCTCGGTCGCTCCCATGTTTTGGCTGATCATCTATCACGGATCTCTCAGACTGAAGAAGAGGAGAAGGATGATCTATACCTTCCTAATGCTTTCCTATTTCTAGTCAAAATAGTAACCCCATGGTATGCAGACATCTCCAATATCTTGGCTACACAACAATATCCTCCTCTGGCATCTCTAACAAAGAGAAGAATAAGTTTCTCATGGAATCAGCCCCCTACACCTTGCTAGGTGGCGTATTGTAAAAGCAAGGCAAAGATGAAGTATTATGGATATGTGTTGTGGGAGACCAAGATAGTGTTGAAAGCATGCCATGATGAGCCATGTGGCAAACAATTTGTAGGACAAGCAATAGCTAAAAAGGCTCTTCTCACATGTTATTGGTGGCCTACACTGCATAAAGATGCCTACGACTCTTGCAAATGTTGTGATATTTGTCAATAGATGGGAAAGCCTACCAAAATTAGTGCCATGTCATTGCATCCCATCCTTTCCCTAAAGTTGTTTAAGAAGTGGGACATCGACTTTATGGGCCCAATCAACCCTCCAACCAAAAGGAAGCAGAACACTACATCTTGATATGTATACTCTATGTGATAAAGTGATGTGAAGCTAAATCTCTCAAAAAAGGTGATGGCAATAGTGTGGCCCTATTCTTGTATGAGAATATCATCACCCGCTTTGGTAGTCCCTTAGAGTTGTTTAATGACAAAGGCACTCACTTTCTGAATAAGATTATGGCAGAGTTGACAAAGCTTTACAAGATCCGCCACTGCAAGTCCATACTCTACTATCCAAGAGCCAATGGCCAAGTCGAAGTTACCAATTGCATCATTTGTTTGATCTTGACGAGGACGATTGCTGCACATCGTTGCGACCAGGATGATTGAGTTATAAAGGCCCTCTAGACATACAAACCTCACATAAGGCTGCTACATGATAGACACCTTTCCATATGGTATACTACATAAAAACTGTCTTTCATGTCGAGCTAAAACAACCCTCTTTGTGAGTAGCTATCAAAGAGCCACTCGAAGATGATGAGTCCCTACAGAGCCATCACGTGCTCTTGGAATATTTGGACGAAATACAATGGATGGCCTTACAATGTATGAAAGCCTCACAAGCTTGACGAAGGGTTTACCATGACAGCTTCAGCAAAGCACAAAGAATTCAAGGAAGGTGATCTCGTCTTTGCTTATGATTCATGCTTTGGCAAGTTTTCTAGAAAGCTTCAATAGCACTGGATGGGCCCCTACAAGGTACTCACTCTCAACCCTAACGGCTCTATGCAAGTGCTGGCCATCAATGCTTTTGATGATCCCTTACTAGTTACTGATTATTGCCTAAAGATTTATTTCCCTACCTGGGGATTCTGACAATCACAGTCGACAATCCCTCTCTCTTGGTGGGTGTCGCTCGTTACTACTTCTCATGCTGTTGTTGTTGATATCCATCATTCTCATCCTAATGAAGTGGTAGCCTTCTTTTAGCCCCTCACCTCTACCTCCCTCCCCTATTCTATTAACTTCATATATATATGGTGTTGTAAAAAGAAAAAGTGTCATGAGAGAAAATGACTTCAGCCCCTGTTATGCTGACTTGTTCTTTGAGAAAATGTGAAAATACCCTCGGGAGAAAGAAAAGTTGACTCCTCAATTGAAATCCTTAGGATGCAATTTCGAAGTTGCCTCCTTTGGTGTGTTGTATCCTATACTTTGACAGTTGTGTCTAACCCATATACAACAAACAGCCTATTCTACATGCCATTCAACTTTTTGATCTATCGGCTACCTCCCTGGGTATGCCTCTTCATTGGTCGATTCTATTTGGCATTATCAACAAGAAGAAGCCGCTCTTCATGATAATTTCTTAGTGATATGAGCTTTCATCCTAGCCAAATGGGAATGTAAGTATGGGTTGCCCTCTATATCTCTTAATAGAGCGTGAGACGATGGGGGGGGGGGGGGGGGGGGGGGGGGGGGGCGCGGTTTGAGTGTGACTAGTTTTTCCTTTAATCAAATATGAGAGGTGAGGATTGAGGGACATTATGACAAGTGGTGCCAAGTACGTTTTCGTTTTTCTATGCACATACGAGACATCCTCTCCTATCACCACAAGACACATCACTCTGTTATGTGGCCTGCATTGCAAGGCTCCTTGGCTTGCCTTCTTGCACCTATGCTTGATGGGATGAGATGCATTGATTTACTATCAACTGTGCACGCTGACATACTCCCTTTGTACCATTTCTCTTGTCAATTTCTCAACCATGTGTGAGATATGGGCTCTCATTCCATCCTCTTTGAGTGACGTGAGCCATGGGGCGAGAGAGTGATCTATCATTCTCACATGAGTGCTTGTTGAGATGAGTGTTATATTCTTTGTCATCGATAAATTAATGGCTCTTCATCAATAGCACTATTCCCTTGGGTGTTGTTGCATGGTCCCTGCCATGCTGGATGCATACTATAGCGAGTTGTGGTATCTCCTACAGACGACTTTGACTATTCACTTCAATCTTCAACTAAACGGGTCAAGTGTTTCTAACCCTACCTCTTGTGTTTATATATATATATGTCATGTTTTAAGTCTGGGGACACAAGGGTTGAGTTCATGGTCAAGTGTTAGGCCCTACTAATTAGAAAAACCAATTTGTTAAGGTTTTAAGTGTGGAAATGCGTCCATGTGCGTCTCCTTACTCCTCCTCCCACCTCTGTTACCACCTCTCTCTCCCTCTTTGCCCTCTCCTTCTCCTCAACCATCTCCCCCTCTCTCACCCTTTCCTAAACTCCCATTCCAATTCACACCACTTGTCGCCCCCCCAACTCCTTTAAATACACCTCCCTTTTCTACCCCCCGTTTCCCTGTTGACCCAAAAACCCAAGACTAGAAATCAAATAACAACCCACCCCCACCACCCCCATACCCTCTTATGTGCCCCTTGCATAGCTCCTTGTCCCATGGAGCGACACACATGTTGCCATGTGTGTTTTTCTTTTTGTCCCGTTAAGTGTTGTTCATGCATGGATATTGGTGTTGTTTTCGTTCATACCTTCAACTATTTTAGATTTCATAGAAAATTCCATCTCCTAGCTCAAAGCACCTTCCTTTAACTACTTGAATTTCTTTTACCACATAATGTATGCTCTCACACCATAGTCATTATGTAAGGAGGCCCTTTCTCTTGTGATTTGTACCTTGAAAGATAATATTAAGATGCGCTCATAGTCCTCTTGTTCCTTTCCTATATCGAGGCTTGGGCAAGCTCTTGCTCTTTTCTTCATTATTCTAGCACTCCCATCAACTCATCTTCATGTTATTGATTTATTCCATCTCCCTCCTTCCTAGATACCTTTGATTCATCTTGTTTTTCCTTCTTTAGTTTCTCCTTTCTAGATTTGGTTTTCTTCATTTTTTGTGATTTCTTAGTCTATCTCTTCTATTACTCACCACTATGCTAGTCCTTCCCCTTCACCATGAATGGAGATGTGCTTTTTTAGTCCAACATGAGCTCTTTTGGATCATAAGCTACATCATTGATCATTTCATGTCAATAGTAATTAATATTGTGTCCAATAAATATTCCAATAACTCCATCCTCCATTAATCTCTTTGACAATTTGGTCATGTGAACCATTAAGGAAAATTTGAGGTCAAAAAATGGCCTTATAAGGGGGTTTGACCAAATATTCCCTCAAAAAATGGGGGCATGGTAAAATTTTCTCAAATGAACTCCGAATTTGTCAAAGAATGCCTTTTTAGAACCTACTTTTCAAGAGATTTCTATTGATATATGATTCCAAGCTTTGGAAGTGGTATAACTTCCTAGAAGTGGGACAATGAAGTTATACCAAACATTCCAATGCCTTTCAAAAACCAACTTCATAAACCATTTGGATAGCTTCAATATCTATACATGCCCTACACTCATGCTTGGTAGACATGTTTTTTATGAACAAAACAATCATGTATGTGTGTATCCATAAAGAAATTTAGAGAGAGAGAGAGAGAGAGAGAGAGAGAGAGAGAGAGAGAGAGAGAGAGAGTGTGTGTGTGTGTGTGTGTGTGTGTGTGTGTGTGATGTTGAAGTGTCACGTAACAACTTTATGAATGGTTTTGTTACAAGATGGCACCATGCTGAGTTTGGAGATAACCGATCAATAATCTATTTTTTGCTCCTCTAGTTTGTTGACTCCTTGTAAGAAATCTCACTTTTCATCGATTGGCGTGTCCCTAATCTAGCCAATATATGAATTCTTGTTAGTGAGAAATCTCTCCTCTAAATTGCATGATTGTCTTAAAAAAATAAAGAAAAATTTACATGTGAAACAAAATAAATAAAAGAATGTTTTTTTTGTGTTGATACACTAAGATCCATTCTCAAGTAGTGGATAAAATGCTATCAAGTTGTAACTTGCAACCAAAACACCTCTCTCTTCATTTTTTGCACTTTTTGTAGGTTTTTACACTTGCAACTAATCATTGATTTTTCTTTACCTTATTTTCTTTATTAAATATTTAAATTACTAATTTCAAAATATCAAATTATTCCAATGCTAGACAATACAAGAAAAATTAACACCAATACTATTTGATCCTAACTCACACTATCTAAAGACAAAGCACCACGATCAAGCAACATAGCTGATCACAAAAGCAACACTATCCTAGACACTAAGACTCCCACTAAAGGCCATATGCAATTGTTTGCCATGTGGTGCTATGTTCTTAAATAAGCTTAATATAAAGATTCAAGAAGTTAAAGGTGAATTATGGTGAAGGTGATAAACTAACATGCCAAGGATACGAGCATCATTGTCCTGATGATGTGCCATCGTTTGTGTCATGTTGACTCGTCTGTGCCCATTGTATTATTGTTTGGTCCTATCATTTGTGAATGGCTGAGAGTTGCATTCGTGTTTGTTATCATGCGCCTCATTTTCACCACATAACTTAATGTGTAACTAATAATCGACCAACTAACTTGGTGTCTAACTACTAATTAGTTAACTAATGAATTGTGTGTCCTATGGTGCCTACCATTTGTGCCTCGTTCCTTGTCTGATGCACCAAGGAATAATCAGTTAGTGTATTAATTAGTTCGTGTGTAGAGTTAAGGAAAATTTAGTTACTTGGTGTAGTATATTAAATAGTTAGCATGTTAGTTAGTGTATTAGTATGTAGTTGGGGACTTAAAAGAATAGTTGTGAGTGGTGACCGCTAGAACATATCAATGTTACACAATTGGAACAAGTGGCATGCTACAGACATGGTGTTGTCATCAATCAGTTCATCATGTATTAATTAGTTACTTAGTTAATCCAACTAGTTAGCTAAATAAATTATGTAACTAATTAATTAACTGAAATAAAATATGTAACTAAATACTCAAGTAAATTAATTAGTTAATCACTTAGTTAACTAAAGAAAGTTTTAAAGTATATATGTTTACTTAATTAACTAACCGACCAATTAGTTACTTATTAGCTATCTAAATTAGTTACTTAGTTATTACTTAAGTACTTAGCCCCTTATTTCAGTTGACTAATTAGTTACTTAACTAATTAGTTGAGTATATAAGTTACTTAGTACAAAGTTAAACATCTACGTTCACTAGTATCACCAAATAAAAGGCACCAATGGGGGGCTTCCTATGTTTGTTTCTAAGAAGCTAAGAATGCCTAGGTTTAAACAAATATATAGCAAAAGTCAAGACTCTTCACAATCCATGAAGCACTCAAGAGTCAAGGCTCTCTTCACAACTATTAAGTACAAGTAGTCAAAAGTGATGTTGTAGTCAATGTTGGATATAATGATTCTTTAGGAGTAAGGATCCTAAGATAGAAACACTCGTGTATGTTTATGGTTTAGTTAGTCTAGTTAATTTAGTGAATTTGATTATTTAGTTCAGTCTATAATTAATGCTAATTAGTTTAGCTTTTAGTTGAGATTATTTAATTAATTATAATCTATAAGCATCTAATAGCTAATACAAGCGAAGTTAATCATTTAGCACTCTCAAAATAATATTCCAATAGCTAATATAAGATAATAGTTAATAATATATATAGTCTACATTATCTAAATAGTTAATAGCCTAAGGACTTAATACTTTATAAAGCTAACTAGTGTTGTAATTAATTCTTCTAATACTATAGTATATAATTATTTAGAATATCAAACGTAATAATAGCAATTAAATATACTAATTAATGTTTGCTATCAATACATTAGTTTCTCATGACTCAGAGCTTCACTATAACAAAGACATTTAGGATCTTCAAAAGTGCAATATTTGATAATCTTAGAATCTTCTTACAAAATTGTATTTCTTACTACAACCTATGTTTCTAATACTAAAGGAAAGTAAAGATAAGCTATGAAAATTTGAGACCATATTGAAAGAATGACACCCACAATTATAAAAGAACAAATACATGTATCAACTCTCAACATTCTACTTGAATAGCATATTCATATACTTTTGCGTTAGTGTTATGCCTTTACAAACTTATGCATTATCTCTTAACAAAAAAAAATGTGAAATATTGAAGCCACATCTTAAACTTTTGACTAGGTAACTTTCTAGCTTTTGATTTTATGTTTTGGTATATTATACCAACAGAACATCTCAAGTTACACAATGTTTCCTAGCCAAACATGACTATCTTTCACATTAGAATTTATCTTTTTTATCTTTTTACATAGCTATAGAAAAGTAGAGAAAAATGGACGCTTCCTTGAAAGACAAGAAATGACACCTGCCCCCATAATTATAAAACGACAAAAAGACTTATGCTAGCTCTTCAACGTGCTACTTATATAGCATGTTTGTGTTATTTCTGTTGTCCTTATGCATTTGCAAATTTATAAGTCTTAACCAAAAAAATATGTGAAGTATAAAAACTATCATATCTCAAACTTTAACCAAGCAACTCTCATGTTTGATTTTATATTTCGCAAGGTACTCTTCATCAACACAACATCTCAAGCTCTATGGCAAGTTTCTAGCTAAATGTGATTAGCTTCAAAAACTTGTGTTACTTATAATTTGAAAGAGACATTTCGTCTTTGCTTAGATACGACTTAAAAACACCTTCAATTCCAACCAAAAAAAGATGTCATGTACTACTTTTAACAAGAAAAAGGAAACTACTTACCAAAGGTGATCAATTGTATTAAAGTTCATATCAAATAACCATTACTCAAGGCAAAGATAATAAATAATATAGCTAGTATATGTAGATATGTGATGACATAAATTCATGTAATGACCTCAAGCTATACATGCAAATGTTCCAAGTTATACATTTAGAGCCACAACAACATCCTACACCAAATCAAGTACTATCCTATTGACTCACAAAATCACAAGTACCTAACAAAAAAAAAAATAGAATGACAAACATTGTTGAACAAAGACCAATGTACATCGACAACTTCACAAACTAGAGACCTACAAATTTTGATGGATGCATCCAAGCACATACTCAACAACAATCCACCTAGAGAATAACGCTATCACGAAAGGCACAAACCCTATTATAACCTTGAAACACATACTTTGCTTATGATCCAACACAACTAACACAAACCCATCTCATATGCAACGTGGCAACCCCCAACCTCCCCATAAAGAAACAAGGGGGCGGGTGCCACGCGTCCAGCACCCGCCCTCGCCGCGAAAATCACGCCCGCCCTGGCGCAAAGCGCCGGGGCGAGTCTAGGCATGGAGCACCTAGTTCATTACTAGCATATAGGTGACAAATCAAACTTTTACCAACACTACAATATCAACCTCTACCATTACACATACTCAACAACAATCCACCTAGAGAATAACGCTATCACGAAAGGCACAAACCCTATTATAACCTTGAAACACATACTTTGCTTATAATCCAACACAACTAACACAAACCCATCTCATATGCAATGTGGCAACCCCCAACCTCCCCATAAAGAAACACGGGGGCGGGTGCCACGCGTCCAACACCCGCCCTCGCCGCAAAAATCACGCCCGCCCTGGCGCAAAGCGCCGGGGCGAGTCTAGGCGTGGAGCACCTAGTTCATTACTATCATATAGGTGACAAATCAAACTTTTACCAACACTACAATATCAACCTCTACCATTACAATTGATACCATCAACTGAAGTGCAATCAAATCAACTAGTGCTAGCTCCAACCAATGAACACAAGCTAATTCAAAAGCAACATAGAGAAACAAAACCAAGCACGTTATCTATAGCATAAGATGCAAACATAACAAGGTATACATAGATCAACGATGAATGTAGAAAAAAGAGTTCAGCAATACAAAACAAAAACCCATCAAAACAAAAATAAATAAAGATATCTAGACTTTACCGAGGATTCAAATATAATTTTGAGATCAACATAGAGACTATCCAATAGCATAGACAAGGCCAAGAGGTTAGAGCAAGGCACAATCCTAAAAAAGAATGTAACTATTGCAAGATACAATCACCTAACAATAAGTAAAAGATATCGCTTTTTGAAGATAAGAAACTCAATTTAGCATAAGAATAACATGTAGATCTATTCCATGATTCTTAAGAATAAATAGGTAAAGCGTCTTCAGTTTATGGATTACCAATAGCTTTAAACAATTTGAATTTCCAATAGATTAGTCATTTTCAAAACTAAGCCAAATATTCAATAGTATTTTACAAAATTGGTAGTCGACATACACGATCTTAAATATCTTACCTTCAATTCATTTTTACTACTTTATAGATCACACAATTTCAAAAGTACATTTTTTTGTTCAACTGTTTTTCCAAGAAACGGAAAATAAAGCACACTCCAAATTATTCAGAAACAAGCACTTGGGCAAGAAAAGACACGTTACCACTACCTAAACTAGGTTGCATGTGTCAACCTAGTTTCTTTTTCTTTTTTATTTTTTCTTGTCTTTTTGTTTTGTTCTAGGAGGCAAGCAAGGGAGCAATGCAAAAGTTGCTTTTTTTATTTTGGAAAAGAGAAACAAGTGCAAATTTAATAGGGCCACATTTTTCCGAATTTCTAAGCCATTCTTCCCCTCTCATTGTGGGCATGGAAAGAAAGTCAAATTTTCACAATACAAGCCACTAATATGCAGAAGCTTGACTGAGGATCAAAATGTGGGCATGTGTATGCCTGTACGCACATGCCCTGTGGGCTCTAGTCCGTTGCAGAAAACCAAAATTGGAAGAAATATTCCAATGGAAAAGAATAGACAAGACTGAACAGATGACAGAAGTAAATGCTCTCAAAGATGACAGTTCAGTGAGCTGCATCTAACAGCTCGTCCAGAAGTAATTGATGATGTGATGCAGCACAAGGGTGGTACTCTATCCAGGGAAAACAGATGCTTCAATGTAGGCATTTCACTTCAGGGCAAATTTTGGTCACACCCATCTTAGCACTTCAGTGCTTCAGCTTTCCAAACGCCAGGCTCCAGCACTCTGTGAGCTTTGTTGAAAAAAGCCCATGAAAGTATTGGGCAGAGTTCTCTATTTGTGGTTCTTTATGTATGTGGACACAGTTACCAGTCCTGCAGGGTGATGCCGCATGTTCATATAGTGCTGCCTGAAACCTCACAAAATGCTGTATGAAAAGGTAATCAACTCAGCAAAACATGAACGTTCTGTTCTCAGATTTCAGCATTCTGTTAGCACGAGATGTCCCAACAACTCTTTGTAGCTGCAAGAAGAAGTCCAGCAGATAATTTTAAATACATTCATAAAAAGCAAAAACAGGCATACTGCTTAATCGATCAGTAGAAAAGGGCCAGTAGGATGAAAATGAGAAATGCAGAAACCTTCAAGTTATCAAATTGAGAAAATATGATTGAAGAAGTTGGATTCTCTAATCCCTCCATCATATTTGTGATCTGGACATGTGTAAAATCCCAAGAGAGTAAGTGTACCACCATAAGAACAGTAAGAAGTTATATGCACCCAACTAGATGCAAATGACAAACTCAATGCAAAATGCACAATAGCTGATGAAAAACATCATGAGAAGATCACAACACACCTCTGCATAAAATTCTGCACGCTCTGGTAGAGAGTAGAAAATGAGTTCTTTAATGCCCCGAATCTAAAAGGAAAACAGCATAACTGACATAAAATACAATGGCTAAGCCAATTAAAGATTGCTACCAAAAAGAGCCAGATTTGAACCTTGTAGCGATGATAAAAGTGTGCACGTTCACTATACAGCAAGATCTGGCGTTTTCCATGGAAAAACCAAGCCCGAGCTCGGGAGATGTCACTTTGCTTGGTATACCTACACATTGACTAGAATGTCATCATGTGAAAAATCAAAAAAACATCATTATCTTACAACTAACACAGCATTTGCAAGCCTTTTTGCAACTCACAAACCCCTCCTCCAAGGGAAGATGTTATTTTTGGGGCAACTGCCATTGGTTACCTGATGGAGTCACCCTACATAGCCTAGATCCAATTCATGCAGCAGACTAGTGTGTACAGATGCACAATGTATGAAAGGCTATATGCAATGTACATTTGTTCCACACAACTCTTTGGAGAAGATCAAGAAAGGAGTCTTGCATACATCTGTAGCGGTCTTTTCCATGTACTTCAATACCATAGAATAGTTGGTATCAAGAGGTGTGTCATAAGACATGGACACACTTACAGCAGCTTGAGATAGCCAATGGATCTTGCACACAAAGACCCACAAGGATTCTCTTCCAACCTCTAATACCAATGAAGAAATGAACCCTATCTAGCTAAACTTGAGGTGGAGATATTATTAGCAGTCTAGTCAGCTCATGTGTGAGTTTGGGCTATGCTTGACATTACTGGGTATTTTAGGCATTTTATTGTGGTCATATTAGTGATTTAGGCATTTATTGCTGGCTGAGCAGTATTAAATTCTGGCCGACCATCTGCCATATTTGGCATATTTTGAACCTATTTATTCAATGGCTCCTCCTCTCATTCGGTCATCATCATTCTTCAGGTCAATGACTCATTGTTGTACGTGTCATTCTCGTGTTTGGTATATGGATTCCATTTCCCGAGCACATCTCTGAGTTCTCTTCCTTTGCAATGTTCTTTTGTCCTTTTGATCTTTTGTTTTCTTTCTCTTATGTCTTGTGTTCAACAGTTTATTTCAGCACTCATCTATGCTTCCATTGCTGCACCACTTCTAACATGATATCAAATTGCACGATCTTGATTCTTACTGCGATTTTTTTGCTGATCACAAGTCTTTCTTCCCCCTGCTAATTAGGCCTTCGTTTTTCAGACCAGCAACTTGCAATGTCAACCTGGGCTTGGGATTCCAGCCTGTAATCGTCTGTTTGCTACATTCAATGCTCCACCAACCTACGTTTTCTGTTTTCTGCCCCTAACCATGGCTGGGCAATTGCTTGTACAGGCCGTTTTTGCTGTTTTTGGCAGTTTTTGATTGGTTTTTCTTCATTTTGTAACAGTTGACCTTTGTTTTTTATCAAACTTTTTGTTCCACTACATTTGAACTCTCATTCTATAAAGTCTTTGCTATTGGTTTGGTTGTATTCCCTCTCCGTATACCCTCTATCCTCTATCTTCTCTTCTTCTCCTCTCCAGATGACTCCTTTGGTACTTCTACAGATTATAAATTACATAGACCTAACTAACTTACATGGAGTGTTTTGATGAAAGCTTGGTTTGTGCAGAAGTGGAGTTGGTATATTGTATGTGGAGCTATTCCTTGGCCTTAGCATCTTTTCTCCTCCCAAAGATTTTGATGAGGACAACCACGGAAAGCTGTGCTTACATAGGATTCGAATGATGCCCATGCGTATTTTGCATTGCTTCGATGTATTTCTAAAGAAGTTCTACCGTCGGTTACCTCCTATAAGACATTGGTGAAACGTATAGTCAAAGCTTCAAATATTGTACGAGGCACCTTCCCCCTACAAATGATAAGTTACATGAACCTGACTATCTTACATGGAGTGTTGTGATGAAAGGTTGGTTTGTGCAAAGGCGAATTTGGTATATTGTATATGGAGCTATTCCTCAGCCTCAACGTCCTTTTCCTCTTCCCAAATGTTTTGATGAGGACAACCACAAGAAAGTTGTGCTTACATGGGATTTGGACGATGTCCATGCATATTGTACACTGCTTCGGTGTATTTCTAAATTTGTTCTACCTTTGGTTGCCTCCTGTAGAACATCACCAGACATATGGTTGAAGCTCTAGATGTTGTACGAGGCACCTTCCCCCATGTGTGTTGTGACCCTTCATGGATAGCTTCAACAAATGAAGTTTGAGTCCAAGGATACCATTTAGTCATTTTTGCTCCATGTTACACAAGTACAAGACCAACTTCAACACATGCAGTCTGCTCTTCCAAAGGCACATCTCATGGGCATGATACTCTACAAGATCCCCCTGGAGTTTAATGGACTGGTGAATGCTTTGTACGTGCAAACATCCTCTACACCTATGAGCTTTACGCATATGTCCTCGATGCTGCTTGAGCATGAGACATCTTTGCATTTACAGGGAATGCTCTCATCTCATTATGGAGGTTCCATAGATGCCTTTACAGCTTCAGAAAGGGGTGACAAGAAGAAGTCAAAGGCCCAATGTTATCATTGTGGTAAAAAGGGCCACTTGCGAAAGGACTGCAAGGAGTTAGCAACCTCATAGAAGAAGAACGAGAAGAGAAAAAAGCGGGATGTGGACTCCTTCGACATGTCATCTCAAACTCCGACTTGGATACTCTAGCCAAGGAGTTCGCGGTGCAGAAGTCATCCACTTCTTCAAATCGTGAAAAGGGCTTAATTGCCCCTTCCTCAACTACTTTCTAGTCCAAATGATGCTGAGATGGAGCAGCTAAGCCTCATCTATACAAGTATACAAGTGCACAAGTTCCAAATAGAGACATTCCTGATGCATCGACCTAAGTCTAGCAAATTCAAATCCTGGAGCTTGGATTCACATCCAGATTCATGTTGGGTTGTTCTTTGACAACGAGTAGAAGGGACACTTTGGCAATCTTGGCCAAAGGCGGGGAATCCATGGTTAAATATGTTCGAAGGCATTTTTCACAAGGTGGTGAATCCATGGTTACATATGTTCAGAGGCATTTTTCACAAGGTGGTCTTTTATGCTATTGTGCGACATTGTTGACAGGTACTGAGATGATCTATAATGACTCTTTTCTATTTTCTGAAGCTAGTACGATCAACATTGACCTCAGATTCTCTCCAAGGCACCCTGGAGGTGGCTTGATCACCCACTACTTGGGTATCCATGGTTTTACTCTGGTGATTCTTTGTTGTATATGATTATCGTTACATGATTGTATTGTTTCAAATCACTCATGATCTAAGAGAGGGTGTTAGCAATCTAGTCGGCTCATATGTGAGTTTGGGCTATGCTTAACATTACTGGATATTTTATGCATTTTATTGTGGTCATATTAGTGATTATTTAGGCATTTATTGCTGGCCGACCAGCTGCCATATTTGGCATATTTTGGGCCTATTTATTAAGTGGCTCCTCCTCTCATTCAATCATGATCATTCTTCAGGTAATCTTCCTGTTGGAGAGAGGAGCCAATGCCAATACCCACGCAACCAATGACTCACTATTGTACGTGTCATTCTCATGTTTGGTATATGGATTCCATTTCCCAAGCACATCTTTGAGTTCTCTTCCTTCGCAGTGTTCTTTTATCCTTTTGTTCCTTTGATCTTTTATTTTCTTTCTCTTTTGTCTTGTGTTCAGCAGTTTATTTCAACAGTTGTCTATGCTTCCATTGCTGCACCACTTCTAACAAATACATCATCTTTTCATAGACCAGACAATAAGAGGGCTTCAAGAATGTTTTGCGAGAGCCAAGCAGGGCCACACTTATCACAGCAACAGAGGCATGCTATAGTTACGATGCAATACTATCAATGTCCCAAGACAGCCCCCAATGCTGCCTCCACAAGGGTCTCATGCACCTTGTAGCATGTTTTCTTAACCTTATGAATGGTCATGGATGCCCTGACAAGCTACAGCACGAGAGCTCAAGACCATGGACTTGTTGGAAAGCATTTACATATGTATGGCATCCTAAATCCCACTATATTTAATAAATCCATTTGTAAGGGGTTTCGAGCAAGTTGGACAGCGCAAACTATCATATGACCCTTCAAGAGTAGAGACCTCATGGTGCTACAAAATTACATGAAAATCATGATTGGTAAATATTTAGCCGAGACATGGATTGATTCTGGAGTAGGAGATGAGCTAGGGCATAGGGAGAAGCCAAATTCGGGAGGAGATACTACATCAGACCACCCATTCAATTTAAGAGTGTAAGGCACACAAGAGGACACACTCTTGCTTTGTGGATTTCATCAAAGCATTTGACACAATGCCGAATCATACTCATCCACAGGTTACAAGACATTGGGTCTCATTGGACATGAAATGGGGGATTATGCTTTGTGTGAGTTAGTGATAGGAAAGTTCAAGCACCCAATTCTTTCTTTTTGATACAATGGAGCAACATATCGCTTTGTGGATTTCACCGAAGCATTTGATACCATGCTGAGAGTACTCTCCCTATCACCTGGTCTTCTTTTTTTTTAATGCAATGGAGCAATATATTGCATTGTGGATTTCACCAAAGCATTCAACACAACGCCGAGAGTCATATTTATGCAAAAGTTACAAGACATCTAGGTCCCAAGGGACACAATAGACAACCAAGCACACCTATCACAACACCAAAGGATGGTATAGCTAACCAAAGGACGGTATAGTTATGTTGAAGCACAATATGACGTTCTAGGACAATCCCCAATGCCTCCTCCATGCGAGGGTCTCACCCACCATATGGCACCTTTTCTCTTGTACAAATAGTGATGGATGATATTGACACATTATAGCATAGGAAGACTCAAGACCATGATGTATTACTTGGGAAGCATTTTATGTATGAACGTGATTTTCTGGCTCCACGACTTGTGTGCGTCTAATAGAGCCATTTCTGAGGGATTTTCGGCAAATTAGACAAAGCATACTAGTATAACACTCATTAAAAGTGAAGACCCCACGGTTCTAGAGAATCACATGACAACCACAATCGGTCATTATTTGTCTAAGATATATGTGGAAACAAGCTAGATTTAGGAAGGGATATACTACACTAGACCACATATGGACTCTCAAAGCTCTCAATGAGGAGGAAAGGGTAGGCAACAGGAGGACATAATGTTGCTTTGTGGATTTCTATGAAGCATTTGACATGGTGCCAACAATTAAACTCACGCAAAGGTACGAGATATTGGGGTCCTAGAGGACATGCAACAAGGTTTCATGCTCTTGTATAGGTTTGAGATGGAGAGTTCGAGCACCAAGGCATTTTCTAATGCAGCAAACAGTACACTTGGAGTGAAGCACATTCGTCCACTTTCACCTACTCTCTTTCATATCAATATTGATGAGACTAGAGCAAAGTAGGGGTACATAGATCCCTAACTTTTTCATACAGCACTCATACATCAAATGTATACAAGTATGAGTGTATGAATGGAGTATGATTGCACACAACTTGCTCAAGTGTCAAAGAGTCCATCATTCATTTCCCAAAATAGAAGATTCATATATCAATGGTCCAACTTTAAGATTGAAGACTCGAGAGTCTGCACATGCAACTGCAGGTGACAGACATAAAGTACCATATCCATTGCCATAAAGGCTACAACGTCGATGATAGGTAGTAGATACTAAATAAGAGTAAACAAAGTTCAAACTACAAAGTACAAGTAGTTGCCTATCCTAGCAATTTGGCGGGAAAGGAAAAAAAGTAAAACACATTCTTTTTTTTAAACCCTAAATATGGTTAAGTATGATTGGCCCTATTCATATTCATATAGAATCCACATATGAAAATGTATGGAATTTGAATCATACGCATTGGAATGCAACTATGCACAGATCCTTGCAAAGACCAACATATGAAATGAAACTATGCATAGATCCTTACCAAGACCAACAGATTTTGAACTCACAATGCCCCAAAGATCCCTACTGATGTAAAACCTCTAGAAAGGGCAAAGAAGAAAGCCACATAACCAGTACTAAAATCTTTGGAGTAGATCTGATTAGGCAATCAAGTATAATACTCTGAAAAACCTCATGTAATAAATCAAAGCCTTACTGGTGTAATGGCATCCCATACTACTCCCACATTATCAATGCATAAGACCGCTCTCTATCATGCTATACTCACATTACAACCATGTATCACCATGCCATGGTCACACGACTGCTCGTGAGCTTTACAATCTCGCCACAAGGCTTATCATGAACCTATTATTTCCCAAAAAATGTGTGTGTGTGTGTGTGTGTGTGTGTGTGTGTGTGTGTGTGTGTGAGAGAGAGAGAGAGAGAGAGAGAGGAGTAGACAAAATGTAAAAAGTTATGTTAATGTCCTATGGAAGCCAAAGTTGACCTAAGGAAAAAATCAAGTACATCCATCATCATTTGTGCATTCCACTTCAAATGCCAAAAGGCATAGTCACTTGGATATCCAATATCGACAAAGCAAATGGCCCTATACAACTTTCATAGTATTATTTCGTGTTCTAGAAGTAAGATGCCTTTCTCTGTCTCTTCATCCTCCAAGACCTCGACCTTATCCCATCTTTCATCCACACCCCTACTCTGATTTCCTTGGCAACCCATTCTTGTTGTTGTTTTAGTTCAATGTATTATGACCTTTACTAGAATCTTTTTCTATGGTTCAAATTGCTAACCTTGATGAATGGTCTCATCTTCATTTTTCTTTTGCCAACTGATGTTTTCTTCCAGTGCTTGAACTTTCTTCTTTGTTTCCGTTACCTCCTCCTTCATTTTGTTTTCTTGTTGTAGCTTATGGACTGTATCCAATAGGTATCGCTTCCCCAGGGAAAGCCTAGCAACTGGTTTTGATGGGGATGAGGCCAATACCACGGAGAAGCTTAGTTTGGTTGCCACCTACGCTTGTAGATGGGGGTATAGATAAAACTGGGTGGGGGGCTGTTACTGCTATGCTCCCCTTGCCATCTGAAGGACAGCCCCTTGCACTCAGGTGGCAGGGACTACTCCACACTACCATGAGTGAACTGGCGAACCAGGTGGGTTTCAGGGCTGGTTGGGCAGGCGAGTGTGGACTGGAAAGCTAGGCAGATGAACAGGGGCAGGACCTGGCACAGGCACACAGGCAGGTCTTGGAGCAGGGCAGACCTGAGGTGAGGCAAGGGTGGGTGGACAGACAAGGGCAGCAGGTGGCATGGCAGTGGACCGGACCTGGGCAGGGTTAGTGCAGTCCCGCCTGCAGCACCAACACCCACAGCTCAATCCTCAGCTGCCACAGGTATATCTTATCATTTTATTTAAAATATCAGAGCCAAAGCAAGGGGCTTTTGCAGGGAAAGGTCCATTTCTGCTACAACAGGGGCTTTTTGTGCACAAATTGCAGAAATCTGTTGGAATTTGGGTCAGAAAATTTAGGGTTTTTGTATGTTTGGCAGACATTGGCATATGTACTGAAGTTTCAGTCTGAAATCGACTGAAATCTGGCACATTGGACAGTCAAATTTTGGGGCTTTTGTGTTTTTAGTGCTATTGAGCACTATTCTTGCATTGGACAGCGTGCTGCTTGGCACATTGAGACAGTAGAGTCAAGTGTGACACAAATTAGTTGATTACAGCTTGGCATTTGCTGTAATTTCTGGAAATTGCAGATTTTCAGGTCAAGCTAACTTTTGTTATTGCTCTTGTGCATTTGGAAGAGTAACATTTATCATGGCAAATCAAGGACAGAGTGATATCTTCACCTATGTATCTATTAAGGATAGATTGGATGGCAATAACTATTCTCTATGGTCCTTCATGATGACTTAGCAAGAAACATTCCATTGTTGCCACATCATCTTGTGAAGCTGAATACAAGGCAGCTTTCACTACTACAGTTGAATGTGTATGGCTAGTTGATCTTGATGTATTTGTCACAGAGCCTACTCCTTTGCTTCTTGCCAGTCAGAGTGCCATTGCAATGGCACAGAACCCAATGTTTCATGCATGCATGAAACACATTGAGATACATTATCACTTTGTCAAAGACAAGCTACGTGCAGGGAATATCAGCCTGGTCTATTGTCCTACCAACAACGATGTGGCACACATCTTCACCAAAGCTCTTCCACGCAACAAATTTGAAGCATTTCGCAATGCTTTATACTTAATCTCCTTTGGTGGATGATCCTTGTATGCTGATCACTTTTCACTGCAGGGGGGTTTGTTGGGTTTTACTCATGCCCACACTCACATAGGAGTGTCGTTGATCCGTAGTAGGATACTTGGGCACTTTCTACTCTTCATAAGAGAGGTTTTTCCTCCCAACCATTATTCTTTGTTTGTGTATTTATGTTACATAGTTCGGTCACTTATCACACATTACACATGTTCGTGTGTGAATGCACCTTAAGGCACTTACACAACCCTAAAGTCCTAAGGGTTGTACTTTGTACTTTGAGTTACACTCTTTTGAACTAATCAAGTGTCGTGTAGTGACCACTCTCTCGCTCCCTCTACTGTCTACACACTCTGTGCTGAGTTGATAGCAGCCATCTCCAAACCAACAAAAATCTTCAGACCTGGTAAAGAAGTGACCACGCGCTTGCTCCCTCTACTGTCTACACGCTTTGTGCTGAGCTGATAGTTGCCAGCTCCAAACCAGCAAAAATCTTTGGTTCAGATTTTTGCTGTAGTGTATATACAACTTACATGCATGAGCACAGAATTCATACAATTGAAGAAGAGAAAAGAGCGGGCTCTCGTGTTGAGCCAATCCCATAAAGCTCCCTAGCCTGCAGTTGCTCCAACATGGGATCCATAAGAGGTCAGGGAATAGGGGCTGTCACAAAATCCCATAGGTCAAAGGTGTGAATGATGCACCAATTAGCGGCACAGTAGGGGCAGGGCAGATCTGGGGCAGGGGCAGAGAATATAACTAGAGGGATAACATATTTACTTGCAAAGACAAGATTGAAAATTGCCCACAAGAACAAATTGACATTACAGACAAACGAGATTACAGTTTGCTTAGCTGCTTCTTCTAATCTGCAAATCCAAAGAAGCCATGATTACAGGGTTGGACAATCAAGACAAGAACGAGAAGGCCACTGAACTAGTAATTCCTATCATGGCAGCGGCAGCGGCTGCCACCGTCGCTGCTATCTTCATCTCTCAGTATTTTGAAATGAGGACAGGCAAGGGGTGTGGAATTTGGTCTCAGATGTACAGCCTACCATTCCAAGGGCACCAAAAACAACACTTACATACAGGAGCCATGAAGGTTTCCCAGACAAAGCTCAAATTCATTGAGGAGATGAGTCCCTCGTAGTGAGCATGATATTGAAAAATGAATGTAAAAGGCAGCGTGTTATTAGTTGGATATAATTCTGCACAGATCAAGGAAGCTAAGTTCAGATTGTTACTCTCCAAGGAGGCAAAATGACATATTTTCTGCTTTCAGAAAGTTTCGCAGCCGCACAAAGTCAAAGTATGAGCTGACAAAAATCATCACTCCACCCTGCAAGTTCATAAGACAAGGCAAATGATGGTTTAAGTTATTTATGGCAGTAGCAAAACGCTTAAATCTTGAGGTGCACATTTGATATCACAACCTTGTGAAAATTCAACCCTTACAGCAAAGATCAACTCACCTGAAAAGAATCCTTCAAAGGTGCAAAAACCTGATTAAGAAAAACTAGAATGTGTAAGCCACTGAAAGCCAGGCAGAGTGGTTGAGCCACAGTAGAAGAATTCTTTGGACTGTTGAAGGTCAACAACAGGAACACCAGAGCAGACAGACTGTACTCAAAACAAGATGCATGGCATTTCTTTATATCCTGTATCTCCTAGACAGCATAAACTGACCTGCTTTTTGAAAATATCGAATCTTGCATCATCTACTTCAGTAATGGAGCTACAATTTACACGATCATACACCTGTTTCAACAGCAAAACCCTGTAAATATGACCAAACTAACTAATATAGAGCAAAATACCTGGTGGCAGAGATGCTACATCTAGCACATAGCATCAGGTTCTCTTTATGAAACACTAATACTACTGGTTCATACAAGTTCAAGATCATTCACACTGGGTAAAACTTCAAAAACTCTGTTTTCAAAAAGTGAAAGTCCTTTTCTTAATTGTATTAAATGAAATCAATTCATGGCATGAATTAGAATGGAATAACATAAACAAGGGTATATCAAGCGTAAACTTCTAACTTGTTTACTTTATTTCATAAAAACCTCATCTCTTGCTGTCTTGTACAAGAGCACTTTATGCACAAAACATCCTGCTTCCGAAACATCTAGCTATCCAGAACTTCTGGGTCCACTGCACATATCACCTGCCTTTTCAGCATTCTGTAGAAAAGTACTGCTACAAAGGCCGGATTTTCAGAGTCAACACTAATGGAAACATCCAAGCCAAAAGCATTGTTGCTAAGATTTTGAAATGTTTACTGAGACATATGTAGCAAATTAATGACATTTTAGTAAGATTTAGGTTTATCGAATGCCGCTCGCAAAGAACTCATACAAACAATTGGCCTTGTGAGGTAAGCTTTCTAATCATAAGTTCAGCTTTCATATTCACAGGGTTAAAGCAGGTCACAACTCTTGTAGTTTGTTGGGTCCAGACTGTGCAGCAAAGACGCAGGCAAACAGGCTCGAGAGCAGATCTGCATGCCGCCCTGTTCACAAACCTGCATATGACGTGTCCCCAACCTGGCTGATGTCACCTGTACCAACTGCTTGCAACAGCCAGCCAGTGTTTCTGCAGTCCCGTGCGAGCCTTCTGGGTTTCCATGAAAATGTTACAAATTAAGGTACACAGTCTTTTCAGAACTGTTTCAGCATAGACAGGACCAGTAATACACACAGGCATACACACTGTCAAGTGAGAGGCAAGCTGGGATACTGATCTGGATGAGACCTTGATCAGCATCTTGGACAAGGGGATGAAAAAGAATTGGCAGAACCTGATGTTGAAACTTTAGCTGAGGACTTTCATAAGCCTGTGGAAGGAGATGAGATGGGCAAACGCCACAAGCTGATGGTCGATGCTCCAGCTTTGGGTGTCTCAAAGATGCCTCAGTAGGGTGTATGTGTTCCTCACTCGCAACATGATGGGTTTTTCAGTATATGCTTGTGAGTGCTAACAATCTCATGAATGACTATGTGCATGCTAGTGAAGGTAAAGCGAACTCTTTACCAAATGGTGATCATGTGGTGGCTGTTTTGGGAACAAAGAGTGTGTTTCAGCAGATTGTTGCCTTTCACGAGAGGCCATCCTTTATTTCACGCGGACACCCTTGATTACTCGTATCAGAGCATGGCTGCACTCAATGCTTTTGAATGACAATGCATCATAATGATGCTAATGGAGGAGATTTATGATGGATTGAAAGGATGTAAAGAAATGCTCGACTATAGAATACAAACCCAATTGTACAACAAACGCACAAACCGCTAAAGAAACAGAGTTGGGATTAGGGTAACACACAGACAATGCACATAGAAGATGAAAGAAATTTGAATAATGATAAATACAATGCTAAATGCAGCAAACACAGTATGCTAGGTGAAATATTAACCCCCGAACTCACGTGTCTCAATGACTAGGTAGGGAGTATAAACAAAAGATGCGTTGTACTCTAACAAATCCTGAGTTGCAACAGGCGGCCTCTGAAGGTGTCTAGCAACAACAAACATAATTCTATGAAGGCCAAATCAGTGACAAATAGACAGTCGGAGCAGAAGGGCAGCAAAACACAGCAATCTGGTGACATAGCAACTAGGCGACAAGAGCAGACTGCAAAACGCAGTAGCATGAGCCACATGGCAGGCTGTACGGAAGCTGGAGCAAGCAAACACAGAAGTATGTGCCATGTGGCAGCTGGGCAACAAGCTGAAGAGGCTGTACAACAGCAGCAGATGATCAGGAGACTGTAAACACAAGCTGATCAGCTTAAAACAGCAATCACTAGCCGTTCAGCAACCGAAGACAGGCTAAAAACAATCACAAATAGCAGTAAGGGGCTGGATAATAGGCACCTGATGATAGGAAGTAGTAGGCAGCAGCTCAAACTGAGATATCTTCAACGAACAAGGTGTGGACAGCAGAGAAGACACTTGCAAGCTGCAAAAACAAGATTGAGACTAAGTGGTGGGCAGCTTGTCTATTTATAGATGGATGGGTCCTCCCAAATTAAGGTTTGGCTTATGGGACATATACACTCTCTAGCATCACATTTCTTTTTAACGAAAGTTCGGTAATTTAATTAATTAAGCATGTTTTGGGGTTATTTAATGTGGCTAATCAGCATGTAATGCATTTTTAGCTCGAGGAAGGGTTCTTTGAGGTTCTCTTTCATACTTATGATGCTTGTGGATGTGGCCAATTGGGCCATTCCATTTTCAAATGTGATAATAGGGTGGACATACAGGAGTGCAATCCTCAGAATGTCTCAACGACAAGGTATTTCACCCCCTATGTCTTTTGCCCTACATGGAAATGGTAATGGAAACAAGGATACCTTCCGATGGGATTGAGGGTGGGTTGTGTCTTGCTTGTCAAGAATAGACACCAAGATTCTTGGGTCACTATGATTAGACGCAACGCTCGACAAGAATCCCATTGCTTTCCTATGTGTCCAACTCCCAATATTGTCATTTAGGCTTTTTGACGAGGAATAAGAGACTTTACTGCGAACGCCAATCATCATGTGTATTTGCAACTAGGATAGTTGATAAAGGCACTTCTGATCCTTCTTTGAGATTTGATGCTCATGGAAGGCTATAGCTCTCTCACAATGTGTTCCATTCTCAACAACAGCACTTCCCTCCCTGTGCATTGATTGTTGGTTTGCAAAGGGCAGATCTAGTGGATGTGATCCATAGTGAAATGGAGATTTCAACCCTCCAAAGATATGTATGCTAAAGGGAAAGAAGTGATTCCATAGTTTACTCCCTTTTTTGTTCATCATGAGACTTTCCTCATGGAATGTTAAAGGGATTTCGTCAAGTAGTGTAAGCAGTATCATATTGAAATGGGACGGGTTTTGGGAACAGGAACAAGAACGGGGATGGGGACTAGAATTGCCATTCCTTGTCATCATTAGAGAGAACATTAACAAAGGGACCAGTTTGGGACAGTTTGAGGATAGGTTGGAACTAGGACAAGAAGCTAGAAAATGGCCATTCCATGTCACTATGAGTAGTTTAGATTGTGGAGGAGTGTTTTGCCAATAATTGGGATGGCTTTTGTGCAGTAGAGAATAAGAAACACTCTTTGGCTAGTTCCTCCATTGTGTATAAGGATTATACTTTGTGTTTTAGTCATCAGGTTTCCCATCAATCTGGAGTTATGTTGGCTGTTAGTTTTTGTCACAACCATCCTTGTTTCATCAAGCTATTCAAGGGCAATTCCTAGTTGTGGAGATTATCTATGAGGGGGAGGTTTTATGGTTGGTGAGGATTTCATCAAGCTATTCAAGGCAAATTCTTGGTTGTGGAGATTACCCACCACGAGGGGGAGGGTTTGTGGTTGGTGAGGATGTATGCCCCTAATACCATCCAAGAGCGTCATCAACTTCGAAAAGATTTGCACTGCCTTTCTATGACCTATCAAGAGTTTGCTATGAGTGATTTTAATGTTTGTGTGTCTATAGATTAGGAAACTTCACCTCACTAAGTAATGGATGGTCCTGAGTATCAAGAATGGGATGCTTTGGCAGCCTTGTCATTGAAACAAGACATGTGATCTCGGCTACATCCTTCTCAGTACCAATTTACATACCGATCTCTTCAACACTTGAATACTTGGGACAACTGGATAGAATGTACATTTGCCAAAGTGATTCCTTTCTCCCAAGAATGATTGATATGTCGATGAAGAAACGACATGTCTTTTCTTATCATTATCCCTTGGTTTTGGAAATGATTCATCAACCCCTTCATGCATTTAAGGCCTTGCTTACTCTATTGCCTCTATGTTTTAATCAATCTTGCTAAAGCATCAGTTTATGGGGTATATCAAGCAACTAATTACTTCGTTTAGCACACAAGTTCTATCTATGGATATTGATTCATGTCCTGTTTTTAGGAAAAATGCACATGTTTTGCTTTTCGAGCTGAATGGCAACATTTGCGATCTTTGTTGGAACATTCGGTATATATGCAACAAGTAGGACATACCTCCAATGACTTCATCACAAGTTCTAAGTGGTTTACTTTCTTTGCTTATCTACACTAGAAATATGCCAGGGAAAATATTGTGTAGCTGATAAATGAGCAAGGTGACATGGTTACTAAGCCTCCATCTATCATTCAAATGTGTCTTGAGTATTATAAATCTTTATTGAATCCACATAAGGTTTTTTTTAATGTTGTTCATGCTACCAAAATATGCATTTGTGACTTGGTCCAAAATCAAGTTAAGCTTGAATGGATAGATTTTATGCGGCGACGGATATTACGGAGGCCATAGTAGACAATGTGTTGTCCAATTTACCATGCCCAATTAGTCCTTTATTATTTGCATTGGTCACTCACCCGATGCTCTTGTTATTCTCAAAAATATACATTGATTTCTTGTACGGCGACTAATTTGAGAGCTTCCAGTTAGCAAGGAGCTATTGTTTCTAAAGGCAAAATCACTCAACACTTGGGATATCCCATCGGGGTAGATGTGACTCCTCAAGCCTTTCTTGATTTAAGTGTCTTCATACTTGCAGCTCAAAGAGGCTCAATCCATCATGACTAGTATGATCTCATATTTCCACCCTTACTTCCCTGGAACAATAAGTTTCTCTTGCGGAATTGGTGCAGCCCACCCACGTCATGTTGTGGAAAAAGGAAGGAAATCATTTGGGCCACGTGTGGATTTCTTGGCAACATGTTACTGCTCCAAAACAACTAGAGGGGAACACCTTTGTTGGATGTCAATCTCCATATGATAGCTCTAAGAGTGGTGCTTTTACAAGCCCTACGTGTGTACAATCATCCTTGGACTGATATTGAGAAATTTTTTATTGAGGAGACTAGTACCTTACATGGTTGATGGTTATCCGTGTGTCTTGGTGGTATGTGTTGAATTCCACGTGGCCTCTTAAACTTTCACAATCCTTTCTCCTTACTCATTTGATCAGTTTCTAATAGGAGATTCTCAGCTTCACAGCTTGGCATCCTCCTAATCTCCAAAAGGCGGCAAATTCATTACAGGCAGAAGTGTTGACCACTTCCAAGCATCCAAATTGGCTTGATAAAAACTTTGAGATAAATTTAATCAAATGGCTTAATTGGGGTTGAAAACAATACACGATCATGTCCTTCCTAGGCAATCCTATCTTTATTCTTTCCATCACATTCGCTAGAACTTTTTGGGTGCCTAGAGGCTATAACCTGATTTGTTCATCCTTACAGGAGCAACTTCAGTAGTACACTACATTGCATGCTTACAGGAGCAACTTCAGTAGTACACTACATTGCATCCAAATTGGCTTGATAAAAACTTTGAGATAAATTTAATCAAATGGCTTAATTAGGGTTGAAAACAATACACAATCGTGTCCTTCCTAGGCAATCCTATCTTCATTCTTTCCATCACATTCGCTAGTACTTTTTGGGTGCCTAGAGCCTATAACCTGATTTGTCCATCCTTATAGGAGCAACTTCAATAGTACACTACATTGCATGCTTTTTAGCCTTCTTCACCTTGGCAAGATTGGATGTTTGTGAAACTTGATAGTCTCCAGAAAAGACCAACTAATCAAATCTATCATAAGATGGTAGAGGACAAATGATAGGCCACTAAGAAAGCCAATAAAATATGGCATGCCCGCCATTCCAAACTTCAAAGGGAAATGGTGGGATAGATTTCTCTGGATACCATGGAAGTCCAAGATTCCTTATCAAGGTAAAGTTTTTATATGGAGGCTGCTTATTCGGGATCTCCCCATTGGGGATGTGCTACATGCTTGCCAACTCTCACGGGATTGATATATATTTTGCACTACATTAAATGACAAACCGATTCATCTATTCATCTCCTGCCCATAACAAGACAAGTTTGGAGCTTTGTTTCCCATGTGTGGACCTTTGTGACTCGCGGGAACACCATCCGCTCTTGGATCTTGAACAAGATGCCTTCTTTGTCCACTCTACAATCAGATCATCCTTGCCTCTTCTATTTTCTCAAATAGAAATCTCTCTAGCACATTTAGTGCACCCATAATGCCTTCGTATTTTTACTCGAGCTTGGGTATCCATGGGCATGTGGCCCGTGTTTTAGGTTGATGTTATGGCAAATCTCTTCAATGGTTTCGGCAAACCTGGTCGTCCCTAACGTTGCTGCTCCTTGGCTGGATGTTGTTCGCTCCACTTCTATTGTGCCACCTACATGATATTTGTATGCTATGTTTT
The DNA here is from genome assembly GCF_053477565.2 of Lygodium microphyllum. NCBI lineage: Eukaryota > Viridiplantae > Streptophyta > Polypodiopsida > Schizaeales > Lygodiaceae > Lygodium > Lygodium microphyllum. Next base: position 77,633,127 of record NC_141160.1, read on the forward strand.
GATCAAGCCAAAAGGCTTGACTTGTAACTGCTGGATTTTCATGGTTTTTTATGACTGGCCAGGAGGCCTAATGTAAATAATTTCATTTAATTTAAGCTTCTTCACTTGAAGAAACGAGATTCTTTTTAAACTTTCACCGATCAAACCCTTTCTATTATGGTCTACCCATCTACAATGCCCAATCTTAGCCTAAACCTTCAGAGCATGCAACGAGACTTTAAAAATGTGCTTGAGAGAGAGCCCAATAAGATACTTGGAAGCTCTAGGATCCTCCTACTGAAGTCTCAAAAGAGGTCTCTTCTTACACAGGCTAGTGGGGTGAACCTCCCCCTCAGCCACCAGTACTGTCGTAAATTATAGTCCGCAAATTTGAACTATTTATAAAGTAATGTCCTCATTGCCCCCACTCTCCAATCCAAATAAAGAGCAAACACCAGGTGTTTCAAGATGGGAAGTACCTGGCGCACTTGAAGTAAAACCTTCGAAAGGACACCAGGATATTCACATCGGAGTTTGACCTGTGCAACAATAGAGGAAAAATAATGAGAGACCAGACCTAAAGCAATATTATGCTCAAAGAATGTCATCTTGTAAAGGCATACCTTTCCACCAAAGTTGTAACAAGCTCGATGAAAGAAAGCATTCAATCCTGCAAAACATCAAACTCAGCACTAATTTGCTGTGAACCCAAGCAGTCTCCAGATATTCAACATACAAGGATCATGTGATTCTTGATATTGTTTGAAGACACATCAATACCTGCATCTGCAAATGCAGAAAGAAGAATGGTCTGTCGGTAATAACGCCCATGCCCATTTAATAGCCTGGAACATTGATTTTAATAAATCGCCAGTATAAAACCAACAAACAGGATTGATGGTAGAAAACCTCTAATTTATGTATGAAACTGTCATACTACCACTCTCTGATTCGCATGAAATCTGTTCCATGCTGCTGTGCTGGTATCTGATTTAGTTGTTCAGCAATTTCCACAACATGAGACCAGTTCTGTGAAGAAAAAGGCCCTGCAATTAGGTTGTGCATAAAACCACTAACTTTTTCTGCTTTAGAATTAAGTGTCTGCATAGCTTGTGGTTTCATACACATGCTGCAATACCTGCATGAGTATGACATCTGCATAGTCGATCACAAGTATCTGTAACAAGATGCCATTGCACCAAAATTTTAATCAACACAGTCAATGCTTAGCCAAAAACGCATAGCTTATATCAGAAAAATCATTGGATTTCATTACACCTTTTCATACCAAAGGCTAGCTATCAGATGAGTAAAGTCATATGTTTGATATGAACTTGCTAAAGGTAAAAACTACCCTATGATTCTACAAAATTCTGAAGCCACTCCTCTACAAGGTCTCTAGAACTACCCCTATCTTTCTGTCTTCCTGTCAGAAACTCTGGCATTGGGACTGGCCTGCGCTTAGAGATTCACAATGCACTGGGTTAATTCTAAAAGTACGAAGTAGGGAAAAAGAGAGACAGGAGCGTCACAAAAGAACCAAAGATGGAGTCAGTGAGACCTCGAGATCATGATCACAGGGACAGCCAGAGACCATGATCAAGCCAGAGGTAGGCTTAATAAAATAGTCAGCAGCCTAAATTGTGTCTAGACAAGACGCTAAGGTTTAATTTCCAGCAAATCCAGTACTTATTCACCAATACAAGAGGTACATTGATCACAGCAAAGACATGAAAGGCTTGACATTGCACTTCCAAGTTGCCACTCTCTCTCTGTCTACATTAAGTGTCCTAATGGATCCTGATGCCTCTTCCTGACTTTCCCCATCTCTCCATCATAGCCTAGCACTCTCTACTCTTCTATATCTAAAGAAAGGGGTCGTTTTTGTAGCGGTTGGGCAGTTCATCTATACCAAACTTAATAAATTCTACTCCAAAATAGCAAACATACTTGCTTCAGAGGTTGCCCATCAACTAATAGATTTGTGACTATTAAAGTTAGGCCTACCATTCAGACCATATCCCTGCTGTAAAAACAAGCAGTGCAAAATATGCATATTTATCTACACTGCCAGTTCATTACACTGACATGTCCTAAGTTCATTTAAGCACTTCATGATCATCTCAATTGGTAGTAAATGTGTTTCTAGATATTTGCTCCTAACAAAGTTGACCTACCATTCAGACTATATCCCTGCTGGGGAAACAATGTGCAGTGGAAAATGTGCTTATTTATCTGAGCTGCCATTTCATTTTAAACTGGTATGTCCTTGTGAAACCAGCCTTCCTTCTCAGAAATGGTAGTAGACAATCTGAGCAAGTAAATGAATTCAAAAATCTGAAATAAAACCTTACCACAAAAATCCTGGACAGTCCACAATCAACTGGCACAAATTGAATCGACAATAATTGCATGCGGGTCAACTTCAATGTGGATGTACAATCTCTATCAGATCTGCTGTAATTGCTTCAATTCCAGCAGCTGCTTTAATCTTTGGGATTCTATTTCATGGGCATGCACTTCAAGGTGGCTGAAAGACCCTAATTTCTGCTATAAACTAGGGTTTTGATAACATAAACACTGTTGTCCACCTTCAAGCAGCTAAGCAAACTTAGAACGGTTGGGAATGGCCAACATTCAATGGCACGCTTCTCAAGACCGCTGATAAACCCTAATTCCAGCATTGTTCAGTCTTTGTAAAATACTTAGCTCCAATCAACTAATTAAATAGCTTATGTATTATAGGGAGCAGATACTTATTCTTTATCATACAATAAAGAACACATATCCGCATTATCCATCTTTTTTCTTCATCAATAGAATTAGCAAAGCTCAAGGGATACACATGGTCATGCAAAAACTTTTGCTAGGCAGTTGGCTAACTACCATTCTACTTCTTGTATTTCCTTTTAGCTAAGCCCATAATGCCACCTCCTTATAGTTTGACACTTGAAGACTAAACTTTATTGGATGGTCAAATCTCCTTCTGGCCCTCAAATACTAAATTTACTGGATGATCAAGTGATCTTCCAAGTGCAAAGATCTACCAAAAGCACTAAAACCAGCCTGTAGATCCGATCTATAGGGCAATGAACATAAACTTACAGCACACACACTATTCAATTTAGCAAAGAATAAATGACACAAAGAACCTGAGAGCTAGAGCGCTCTAGCACAATAGACAACACCAGAGTGGCCCTCAAAGTGAGCGCCCCTTTACAAAATTTCTTTAATATTGAAGACGAGCCTTTACATGAACTGCTTGAGGCATGTCTGTGCAATCAACATGGCTGTCAGAAACCAGCACCCTCTTTGCTAATGATTCTTCACGTGCCTCACTCTTCAATGCATCATATTCACACCAATTGCTCTGTTTCTCAATTGCTCTCACCAACATTCATCAACAACCTTTGAATCTGTCTCAATTACATACTCAAACTTATGTCTTCAAACATACAAAAATGCAATCACTCCAATATTGACCAACATGACATTGGAAAATGCATCCATGGTCTCTCACAACTTCCACACTACAATCTAAGAGGAATTCACACAAATCTTAGTATCTAACAGGACCAATTTGTCGAATGAGACCTTAACCTTAATTGTCTAAGAATCATAGAGCTTTGCCTAACCCATGCACCTCCTGTAGTTCACTGTCAAATTGAGATAATTCAAACCTGTTAACATATTGTCCATAAACCCTAATCTTTGAGAAGCATTTGCCTTGAGCTTGGATGCTGAAATTAATGCTTTCAATGGCTAGAAATTAGATTACATGTCTGAGTGCATTTGCACTAATATTGTTTGCCCTAAATGTCTTCAGCAAGCATTCCACACCCAAAATGACTTTTTTCGTTTTGCAAACCCTACCCACTAATTTGTTGTAAACAGAAAACCCTAATTCTGTTTTGCTACAAAACATAGCTTACCAAGCTTGAAAGAGAGAGAGGAGAAGAAAGAAATTGATTCCCAATTATCCAGCACCTCAGGATGGCTGCAACACACACTCCTCTTGCTATTCATCGCCAAAAATCAACAAGCATGCATCTCCTTTTGCTGCTACAACTCTTCAAAAATAAGAATCGAAGAGAGAGAGCCCCCAAATAGACAAGATCAAGTCTCCAAATCAATAACTGCTTCCCCTTAACCAAATCACGTTTTTTGTCGAGGAATAGTTATTGACTTGATCATTAATCTTAACTAAGCTACTCACTAGACCAAACTTAAGCTCAGGTCTTGCTTAATAACTTAAGTGCCCTAAATGAGTTACTTACTAGGCAAAACTTTCAATGTAACTACATTCTAAGGTACAAACTTTCAATATAATGAAAGTTTCACACTGCACCTTGTTTCTTTTGCCCTGTGGTTGTAACACATAGCTTATACATTTATCCATTGTATGCCCCACTATCAAATCTTTCACTGCTAGAGTAAACAAACTTTCCCTTGTTCAGATTAACTATTGTGAAATAATAAAAACTAACGCATGATTTTTGGCTTTACCCTTTTCCTCTTTATCTTCACCCTCCTTGACCTCAACCTATACCTCATTTACCACCTCCTCTTCTTTTACCTCTCTCTTATAAGCTCCTCTACCCTTCTCTTAAATCTCATCTGTCCACTTCTCTCTATCTCTACCTCTACATCCTCCTCTTCCTCTTGTGTCTCATTCCCTTTGTGTAGGTTGTAGCTCTATTTCTATTTCATTTTCCTTTACCTCCTCTTCTTTTCCTTCCCCTATCTCTATCTATATCTCTATATTCTTTACCCTTATCAATACACCTAAGCCTTCGCATTACACACATCGCACCTTGAGTCTTGACTCCTAGCCTTCAATTTATTTTTGTATCTACTACTTTTCGTACTTGCCACTTGGCACTTGTCAATTGCCATGGCCCATACCATGATCCATGAATCATGATCAATGATCAATCATTGCAAATAACCTTTTTTTAAATCCATTGTATATATTTTCATTCTTACAAATGAAATTGGATCTTGCAAATTACTTGTGACTAGAGTCTTGGATTTACATTTTGTCTCAACCTCTCATCATGTTCATGACTTATTGTTGAAAATTGAAGCAAATAAATTCGTGGTTTATAAACTATATTAGTATTGGATGGATAATGTCTTGTGACACTCTATCTCATGAATAGCCACTCTCATATTAAAACAAGAAATATTTACTAACCTAACCTTTAAATTTCGATGTATTTTTTAATGACCCTACCAAACAACACGTTTGGTACCATACTAAGTCCATGGACTTGACGGATCGAACAGATCATACCTAACTACCCTAAATTGAAGCAACTCCAAAGAAGCAAAAAGTGGACTAGTAAGTCCAATTTAAAACCTTAGCCTCCTCCTCAAGCCGTAATTCTTTCGCCCAAGAACTTCCATGGATGAGGATTTACCCTACATAACATGTACTCTAGCCATTCTTATAATTTGAAAATCTAAGTTATCCTTAGCACTTTGTATCTTTATAATGGCTAATTGTATAACCATGCTCCAATCATAGCTTCTTACTTAAAGTATAGACGATGAATTTGTGGGGGACATCATCATCAACCATATTGTTCCAATGTTATCCTTTTTTTAAAGTCATGCATCCAACCAAATCACACTGAATGTAGGTTGCCATAAATTATTTGAGACATGACAACAATGTATGTAATCCACATAGTACATAGCTACTTAAGCCAATTCTCTAATCTAGTTCCTAGGCTTACTTTGTATGAAACACCATCACCTTGATTTCCCAGATTTTACTAAGAGATCTCTATCATGGCCGAAAGTCTACATTGCATTGAGGATTTATTGTCGAGTATCCAATGAGTCTAAAATGAGGACTATGTGTCTATAATAAGATGAGCATCAAAACCCCAGCACTGTTATGCCAAGCCCCCCAATCATGTGTATGTAATATGCCACCTAATCTATATAGAGTCCAAACAATGTAGCTAAAAGTGGGAAACCCTGTATAGCTGTCATGAGAACATGTATTTTTGAAACCTCACTTAACATGTGAATTAATTTTTAATCACATGGTAAAGTAAACGTTGCATATGTGAGGTGTAACTGGGGTTAAGAGTAAATTTACAAGCCCGAGACTCGAGGAAATCACGGGATGTCAAAGGCAAAAGTTCCTATAAGTTATGTCGTGAAGGTACTTGGTAGTATCTGGTGCCAGTTATTGGCCTAGGTCATTCATTCGGCCATAAGTGTCGATTGGTGATACTAGAGAAGTGGTGTTTAATGGTACCTAACAACTATCTAATGCTCAAAGATGGCGCAGAGACACTCGGGAATGAAAGTTGCCTAGACAATTTAATTATTGGCCAATCAGATTATTTTTCAAGGCACCAAAATAATTATTAAATTGATTTTCAGTATTTTAAAACTAAAAATCAATATTTAATTATGAAAAATACTGGAAAAACCATTTGGGAAGACTGCCACTTGTAAAAAATGCCCATGCAAGACTGAGATGCATTTCTATAAATTCAGCCTGCAAGAGAGGGGGAGGGGAGACTGCTGGTTTGATTTGCAGACATTGGAGGACCTTTTGAGGCCTCCAAGGACAAGAGAAAACCAATCAACAGGAGGCAACATCTACAGGCTGTTGAGACAGGGCAGTAGCTGTAAATGACTAATTTTCTTCAATTCTTTGCATCTACAAGCTGTTGTGGCAAGGTAGCAACTGCATTTGACTGATTTTCAGTCATTCTTCGCGACAAAACTCTGAATTTTCTCTCTCTACAGCTTTCCCTCTCATCTCCCAGTCATTTCACAGTCTTGCTCTGAAGATCTCAGCATTTGGATCCTTGGAGGCTGAGAAATTACAAATTTCTCTCCTGTAAACCTTAATTTACAGCAGAAATTAGGGTTTAACAGCAGCCTTGAGAAACGTGCCAAAATTTGGAAGCTCCAAGACTTGGATTCAACAAGGCTGAATATGAATTTCAGCTTAATTCAGGTGGAGGACTAGCCAACCATTGAATTTGGGGCACTTCCATTGTCTATGAAGTGGGTGAAGGCCAATTGAGTGCCCAGTGCCCAAATCAAGGGGCAAAATAAATTGAAGACTTGCGTGTCACTTTGGACAGCAAGGGGAGTTGAAATACCGGAAGGGGCGCCAATTTTGGGGCCAATCGAGTGTGCATTGTCCAAGATCAATAGATAAATTCGTATTTTCAGATTTGCATTTATTGTTTGCTGCTGTAATTAAGTTGTAATCAGGGATTTACCACCCTATCCGAGGAGGAAGGCTGGTTATAATAACCCCAATGTGCTGGTTACTCTCTCTGAATCCCCTTTTGGTGCTTGTACCCTAGCTGTTACTGTCTCATATAAAGCATAATCCCCCACTATAGCTCATCGGGGACTCCAAGGTCCTATAGCCTTCTCATCAGTCCAGCCCTATGTACTGTGTTGAAAGCTCTTTTGAAGTCCACAAAGCATCAGTATATTCTCTTATTCCCACCTCAACCTAAACCAGGAGTTCCAAAGAGAGGATGTTGATAGGCTTCAAGAGTTGTCAGAGAGAAGCAAGGACTGCTTCACAAGTACAAGAGGGGTACCTTGATGACACCAACAACAGCTTCCCTCTCCACCAAGTCAGCCAAGGGCTCTGGTTGTATGGAATATTGGATGCTGGAATCAATGCAGGTACATTTTCACAAGAGAAGCAGCAATGGCAGAGGCATCATTTCCATGCTTCCACTCCCTTCTGGACAAGGAAACAAAGATACTTCCATGGAAGACTTTTCCCCACACATCCATATGGGTCATTCTCGGTCCATTCTTAGTCACCTCAGAGGCCCAAATGAAATCATCACTTCGGAAATATCCCAAATTCGGTATTTTACCAGTCATTACCAGTTTTTGCAAAGCCTACTTCATTGCCACTGCTGACTTATCCAGTTTGGGACACTAAGTATCACCATTTGTTTCACACTCCCTTAGACGTGCAGCATGCTGCCGACCAATAGTAACTGTGCAATAGTTTAGCTTCCTTATAGGCACTGTAAGAGATCTCTAGAGACTTCCATGGATTCAGGCAGAAGTAGAATCAATGGAGGTAAACTTCCACAAGAGGAACAGCAATGGGTGGTATCATTTCCATGCTTCCACTCCCTTCTGGACAGGGAGACAAAGATACTTACACAGGGGACTTTTCCCTGCACATCCATATGTGTCTTTTTTTTTTTGTTTTTTGAGCCGGGTGCCTAATCAGACTCAAAGGCAGAACCCTGTGCCACTAGCTTCTGATTTCACTACTTCCTTCAGGATCGAGATCCTTGGAAACTCCTCCCAGGGGGTGGAGCGTGGGTAAGCACCTAGCACCCCGGTTCAGGGGTCCAAGTAGTGTTGGACTCTCACCAACTAAAACCACCAATCCCGGCGGGTTCCCTTAAAGGGATGCCATACCCCAAGGTTGGGCGTCGGCTCAAACATATGTGTCATTCCCAGTGCACTCTTCATCAATTCAGATGCCCAAATGAAATCATGTCTTCAAACATATCCCATATCAGTATCTTACAAGTCATTACCGGTTTTTGCAAAGCCTACTTCATTGTCACTACTGACTGATCTCGTTTGGGACACTAAGTATCACCCTTTGTTTCACACTCCCTTTAGGCTACTCTTGCTGAAGAAAAGCTATTCCAAAATGCACTAAGAGCATTAGCCTGCTCTAAGAGCCAAGGGGAGAACACACACACTCCTATCTTTCCACCATCATCAGAGGACCATAAAGACTAATTTATTGGTCCAAGAGTTTTAGAAATGGACATAATGTATCCAGAGTTACCAGCAGGTTAATCTTATCTTATCCAACAATTGAGCCCCATCATTTTGCTTGACACTGCCTACAAAACCCTAGTCAAAAGCTTCTCAATGAAAAATGCTTTGCTTAAACTAGTGAGACAAAACTATACTACAGTTACTTTTGTTGAAAATTATCATTCTTCTACCTCAATAGAAGAGAGGAAGTCAACATCCTTGCCTTTATCGTGCTCTGCTTCCCCAATTCTCTGTTCCATAGCAACATTTCAAACAATCAGACCATACAAGAGTAGTTCAAAAAGATTAAGATGAAATCCAGTTCAATTGTCTAACGTATGAATAACAGCTATTGGCATCTCTATCAGTGTTAAGTACTTATCAGTCAGCTCAATACCGTGACAAGGCCTAATGGAGAAGCCACGATTATGTCTGATGCATAGAAGTCACTGTAAAGTTTAACACTTTTCCTGCAAATATGTCAAGAACAGGCATAAATGCTATGGAAAAGACTTCTACGAAACATCACTATGATAAACTTATAAGAACATAATGCTTGTTTCAAAGTTTGACAGAGCTAGAATGCATTTCAATGTCGGAATTCCTGGCACAAGAACTGTCAGAAAGAACATATTCAGGCCTAGCCAAAAATCCAGATAACCCAAAAGCAGTATAGCATTACAATCAGCATATGGTCAGATACAGACAGCTGATGTGTTTACCAAAAAATTGTTTAGACATGGATAGATAGCCATTATGTAGCTCTTACTCAGCCTTAAAGATTAGGCATACACTGAGCAGATTCTTTGGATCAAGGTGCACATTAACATGAGCTCATTGGCTAGACACTTGCTGTTGTAGTGTTTGCATAAACCTGTTGTTAACACTAATGATGTGGAAGAAGAATACGTTGCCTCTGGTTGAGAAGTCATAAGATCCTGGAATCTGGCCCTGGAGATGCAACCAGCTTTCCCTCAAACTACAATCGGGACAACCACTCATCATACAGCTTGTTCAATGCTAAAGCTCTCGAAGTTGCATGTATGATACTGAACCTGCCATGCCTCTCATATAAATGAGGTGTAAGATGAACAACAATATTGACATGACCTAAGAAGCCACCCCCCTTTATATTTTCCAATGCTCTCTTACTAGACTTAATTACAAGATCCAGTTCATAGCTAGATAAATCACCTGCTATTACATCCTGAAAGCCTTAGGGCCAGGGACTGAAACAAAGGCTTTGCTCTAACAGAACCTTGGCCTAGACCTGTCTTTGCCATGCAGCTCTTTGGGAGGTTGATATAGATTCTATTGCATGGGCTGCATTTTCAAGCTGCATTTGCTGACACCACAAACTTTGTATAAACAGCCCTGATAACTTCCTCTACTGATGCAAAGGTGAACCACAGATGCACTCTAGCTGTCATGACATATGCAATGTAAGGGCATGTAGCTCAAAGCAATAAAAGAGAGGCATGTAAATCCGGACTAGGCATTTTTCTTGACACATGGGACTCTAGCACTTTCTATCTAGAGCCCGCATATAGTTCTACATTATAGGCTTCCTGATTGAAATTTTGCACAGCCCTTGAATTAGTAAGCCATCGCTCATTACCTTTTATTGTTCCATTTTCCTATGCAGGGCTTAAATGGCATTTACATTGGCCCTTTTTGACCAAGATGGTCAGCAATGGAATTTCTCTTTGTTTGGGAAGAAAAGGGTCACATAGACAATCGTGCAGAGATTGACTGTAATATTACAGCGTGGTATATCTGGAAATCAAATAGAAGATGAGAAGCCACCAGGAAGGATATCAGATTCCTTCTAAACAGTCTATCCACATTATCCACGCAGACAATGTACAGCTCTTGCTGGTATGGCCTAAAGGTAAGACTTCAGCACGAAAAAGTGGAACCAGACACCACTTGGGAAACTGAGGTAACATTACAGCTTGCCAAACCTCAGGAGATCCAGATGCAGTGAAGTGGCACACTGCACTCAAGCTCCTTTCATTTGGCAAGCATCGGATAAAGTTTAGAGCCCACCACTTCAATCACCCAAAGACATGAGCCAGGCAGCTCTCCAACAGCCTGCTACACCTTTGGACTTCAGTGGCCTATTTCAAAAGATGATTTAGGATAAGAATTTTTCCTTGGTCAGTGCAGCGCTCCATCACCATGCCTTGACGAATACTTTACCCCTTACCTATCCATATTGAAAGCATACTTGGTCATGCCATATAAGGGGTCATAGTAACATGAGATGGGGGACAGGGTGGACAAAAGCAAGGGATAGGGACTCACGAGAGCCCTTCCACATGGGACTCCCAAATCACTCTGGCCAACTTTCATCTCTGTTCAACGAGTAAGTCTTACAATCAAGCAAACTTATACCATTACATTCACAAGCTATCCAAAGAATGGCTTGAGAGGCTGGGATGGGGGATGGAGGATGAGACAGCACACTTGCTGTGCTCACTGAACTCGATGCTAATTTTTAACCCTTCCCAATAGTCAATGCACACGTGAATACTGAGCATCGAAAAGGAAGCTCAGGGTCAACTATACAAACAACACTTCAAATTGTAAAGTTACCAAATGTATACATGTGATGTGGTGGGTGTAGGTGTGGGTAAATGTGGACTACCACACATGTCCGTGCATGCAGTAGGCTGCAGATGACAACAGCTGCCGCAGAAACCCAATCTCTGCAGGTCACCATGACCTGAAAAGGAGTTGCCAGCATGTGGATCAAAGTCACCAGTCTGCAGCAGAAGAGGTAACAGCTAGGCAGCCAGATCTTAAACAAGAACACAGCCCTAATGACAAACAAAAGAGAGGGCACCAAGCTGAACAGCACATGAGAAGCCTCCAAGTACTGAGTCCTCCATTTGGGTGTGGACAGCATTGGAGAGTGTTGAGGAGTGAACGAACTGATTATGAATGAATGACAGAGATGTGCCATGAATAATAAATGCCAATGATACAAATAAAGCCTTTTAGGGGCTGTAAATGTTTAATGGAGACCCACATTAGGAATTGATGCAGTACAATTATTTGTTAATGCACTTATTGACTGTGGTTGCTCAATAGTATCTCCCAAATAACACAGCAGAATGAAGAATAATCTGGAATCTGAAAGTGCTGCCGGTTTCTGCAAATGTCGAGAAGTAGTAGGGCTTGCATGGAGGAACCCAAAATGTGTACGGCAAACACCATGACAAAGAAACTCAAAAACACAAAAGAAGAATGAAGATGAATGATGAATGCTGATCATGCCGAATGGACCATGCTGATACAATGGTGTGAGCCTCAAGATGGCCATGTCTCTAGGACCAGTCCTGAGGTGAACAAAGCTCAGAAATGACCGCATGTATTAGCTAATGAGGCAGCAGCACCTGTGAAGGAATGCTCTGTGGCACGAGTAAAACGTGGTCCTCGGAGCAAGGGGATCTCGAAGAAGACAACAGTGATGAAGGACAGCAGTAGAAAGAGTAAAACACAGTCCTCGGGATCTGTCAATGATGAAGAAGTCAGCAAGAGGAGGGCTGATGACTGGTCACAATCAGAAGAATGATGGCGCCAGCAGCCAGGGAGCCTCCAGCAAGGCAAAATGCACGTGTGACAGCCGATCCTGAGCTCCAGTTAGTAGCAGGCTGAGAAATACTGCTGGATGGCAGGAACAGGCCCTGAAATGCAGCGAGGAGGCTGCAGATGACAACAGCTGCTGCAAAGACCCTGATCACTACACTACGCAGATCAAGACTGAAAGTCTGCAGGTTCCCATGGGCTGGAAAGGAGTTGCCAGAATGTGGATTATGGTCGCGGGTCTGCAGCAAAAGAGCTAACAGCTGGATGGCCAGATCTGAAGCAAAAATGCAGCCCTACTGATGAAGAAAACAGGGTGCCAAGCTGGGCAGCACATGAGAAGCCTCCACAAACTGCGATGTCATTTGTATCAGGGTATGGATAGCAGGAAGAATGCTGAGGAGTGAATGAACTGATGATACCTGAATAAGAGACGTGTGTAGTGATAATGACCAACCCTAGTTATAGGCAAATTTGGGCAGTTGTCCTATCATGCATAATAAGTGCCAAATTATAGAATAATGCCTTTTTTGGGCTGTAAATGGAGACCAAAATTAGGAATTAATGAGGAACAATTAATTCTTAATGCACTTAACGACTTTCGTTGTTCAACAATAGTTGGCACCATTACTTCTAAGCATTAAATAGAAAGTTCCTTTAACTAGACTCTATTTAGTGATAAGGGTGGCGGTTAGTAGTGATCATATGGTATATCGCTTCTATTTCATCCTTCTACAAATCATGCATAGGCGAAGTGATGCATCTCATCATGAAATTTATTTGGTTAGGACGAGATGGAAGCCCATCCAAGGTGAAGGTACCTTGCAATGTCACCTCATCATGAACTTTATTTGGTAGGAGGACATGGGAGCCCATCCAAGGCAAAGGTAGTTCAATAGATCTAAATGTGGGTAAGGATCATTGACCTCGATTGCCAAAGTAAAGCTTTCTTTATTGGTTAGGCTCACTATTAGAGGCCTTCTCCAAGTGAGTAGTCATGGAAGAAGCAACTATAATAGCAGTTCAAGATCATCACACTAGTTCTTGGGACCCATGGCAGTCTAGCACTAGCTCACTTTTCCAAAAGCTCAAGGCTAGAAAGTTTGGGAGGGGATTTTTTAGGTCAGATGATGATAGATCCACAACTATCATTGTTCAAACTTGGAGATGCATGATATTTTGTTCTTCATTAGCTAGCCTTGACCACTATTGAAGAAAAATTGAAGCAACCATTTCTCTTCAATGATCACTTGAGATTAGGGTCAAGATAGGGCAAAGAAACCATCTTGCTTGGGAAAGGTATTCCACACATGTGGTTCATGTTGCAGGAGAAATATTTTCCTTCTGAATATATCAACCAATACTCAAACACAAAGACTCCAATGTGGCAAAGGGCCTTTTTGAAATAGAGGACTGATATAGACACATCTCAAACTTGGACTAGAAAAGGCATCTTCCTTCAAGTGATTGGACCAGCAAAGTAAGTCTTCACTTTCACAATGGATGGCAGCAAACTCATAAGAAAGACATTGGTCTGCCCAAAGTTCACAAGTTGGTCTCGTCAAAGTAGCAATCACTACAACAAGAGACACTACGTAGATCCAAATCCATTACTTGCACAATGGATGGATGGAGACATGGACTTACTAGAGGACACCTCTTCAATGACTTAACTAGGACCCACACGGTTGAGTATAGACAGATCCTTTTCCTGGCAAACCCTACAATGCCATTGTTTGCATATACCACAAAGCAACTAGGAGGATTTAGATAAGCAACATCAAAGTTATGCCACCTACAATCCACCATTGGCCCAAATAAGGTTGGCTCATTTCTAGAGGAGACTAGATGACAACTTTAGATCTAGGAAGATCTCACTTATCTTGTGGTTGGTAGCATATAGGAGATTGGCAATTGGCACATGGCATGGCTATGGCAAGCATAGCTCGTGTCAAATTCGGCAAGATGACAAAAGGACACTTACGGAACCACTTGAGATTGGGCCTTCTAGAGAAGAACTCTTAGAATGGTTTTTGATAATGTAACCAAGATGATGATACTAACTTGGGGGACTGCAGCTTTTGTCGTAGTAGTCAAAGGTCTAACAAGGATTTTCAAGGGTGTTATGAGAGGAAGGACAACTTGAAGCTTAGCTGAGAGTATAGTTGATAGTGAAGAGATTCTGAGAGTGAAGACAGGACTCACAATGCAATAATCAAAAGAGTGTAATGTGCAAGTACAAAGTACAACCCTTAAACCTTAGGGTTGTTAATGTGTGTTCATACCTGAAAGGTGTAAAACACAATAAGTGCCCAAACTGTGTAACATAAGCACATAGAATAAAGGAGAATAAAACTGGGGGGGGAAACCTCTCATAAGGAGAGTAAAAAGTGCCCCAATGTCCTATTGAGGATCACTGACACTCCTCTATGAGCATAGGTGTGAGTCAAACACAACAGGTGTCAATCCTTTCTTATTTCTAGAAGACCCTAAGAATGATTTCAACACTAGCCTTCATGCGAACAGAGTGGACTGAGAGACACTATCACAAATGGAAGTTGACTGCCAACATTATCATTTGGTTTCATAGTGAGACGGAACCATGTCATCGACTTACAAAAGCATCTACAGCAAAGACCCTCTCTAGATTCTAGACATAGATCATCCACACTCAGTAGGGGAGAGACTACAAGGTGACTCTAGGTGCATAGGGAGGGGATGTGTTTTCCTTGATGCATGGCCTTCTGACACCTGGGCCACATATAGCCTAGCATTACAGACCTTATGATTGGGTTTTCATATAGCCCTGGTATTAGATTGTTTCTTATTATCTTATGTATCAATGTTGTCCTATTAAGGCCTTGTACTATGACTGAAGTGTCTATTGAATGACTTTCACTTTCCCGGGGAAAAAGAGAAGTGTCTAGTCAACCAAGTCACCTAGTGTAGATCTAATTGGCTTGAAAGTCAAGGCACTGTTTTGTCTGAGTTGAAGCCAAGAAGGATGTGTAATCCAGAGGCAAAAAGTTTCAATGTTCTAAAACAAAGATTGCCAAAACCTGCTTCTTATAGTTAACATATTTCATGAATAGCCCATACCTTGTAAACTTTATGCCCATCCTAAAATGGTCATCATTGTTACCCCCAAACAAGGCTTGAAAATCCGCTGGTTTGGATGTTTTCTTGCCTTTAAGGGCCTCCAAATCATCTTCAGAAGCATCATCCTCCATACCAAATTCATCCAAAAACCTTGCCTCCTGATCTACAACCACCTACAAAAGATGAACATGAGAGAGAGAGAGAGAGAGAGAGAGAGAAATTCCAGTAAAGAGTCATCCTAGCAATCGAGCCCAGGAAAAAGTTCAAGTTATTAAATACTTTCTCCAGTCAATAGTGAGTCACAATATAACGATAAGATTTTACACGTTCCAATATTGAAAATCATCAACAAAGTAACTTTGATTGAAAGAATTTCAAAAACTTTATTGATGACATTCATTAAACTAACACTGAAAACATATAAAGATCCAAAGGGATTGGTTGTCAACTACATGATCTTAAATCACCATAACCAACATAGGTTATTAAAGTCTTTCACATATGGAGAAATGGCAATTTCAATTGCTCAAAGGTATGTTACCCTTTGAGAGTAACTGCTTGAAATAGATGTGAGAACCTGCAAACAAATATGTAAACCTAATCCAATGTTCAGAAGGATTGCTCAGTTTTCTTATAGTGGAACAGTAATAAGTTCTGTCTAAAGTGAATTACTGAACATTAAAATGATAGATCTGTGTAAGTTTGAATGCTCAAAGGTTTCTGGAGCCCTGAGAACGAGGAAAATGCAGCAAACAGGCCTAATTATCTTCTTTTATAGCTGCACATCAGTGAAAGGGACATGAAACGAGGCAGAGCGAATCTATTTGTAAATCTTCCCACAAGCCTGATTTTGTAATAGCTCATGTACTGTATGTGACCAACCTGAACTTCATTTCCTAGGTGATACTCTAAGGATGGTGTAACTACTGCAGGTTGCTCACCTTGTGAATGCACCCACTCTTGAACTATCAGCATGACCATTCTATGCTGGTCTGCTGGCCACACAGTAATACATTTAATCAATACACAGAAAACAGAGTCTACAGATTTCAATATGTAAATATTGGTGACTATCAAGGCTAATAGAAGAAGTAAAAGATAATATTCATTAGTATCATCTCCTTGTGGGGTGTTTGATTAACCAGGTTCACTGATAACAGTGAATTATCGGCTCACGTCACGAGAATTGGTAACAATACACTATGCAACGACTGTTTCAATTATGTAATGCCACTAATGCACAGATTTTTAAACTTTCAAGTGCATAAAGGGAAGGATCCTGCTCATATTATGTCAAGTAAACTTTCAACAGCCATAAAGTGCACTTAAAATTTACTGACTTAATAAGTTCAATTTTTTTGCATATTTGAAAAGAAAGAATATACCTTTTGAGAAGAAGGAACTAGATCAATTAATCTCTTCACCAACCTCAATGCAGAACTTCGAAGTGGGAGTAAAATCAAGACCTTATAAAAATCAAAGGATAGAATAAGTGCACAAGACATAAATCTTTAGCTTCCTTCACTTAATTACCAAGCACAGAACAAAATGAGTACACGGTTTGAATCGAGCCCTAAGAGCCCAAATAAAAACACAGATGCTAAAATGAAAGTCCATGACATATTTTGGAATTAAACATACAATCTCTTATTTCCTTGGAGAAGATAGATACTAAGTATTGCTGGCTACAGACTATAAGCCATGGTTGCTCTACACAGTGGGTCAAAGCATGGATGTTGTGCACTTCTAACTATAAGCCTGAAAAGGCTGTAAGTAAAAATGTCCATGTTTTGGGCAATATTCTTATCTTCTCATCCATATCATTTTTCCAAGAACCCACCATCTCTAGCTGCCTGATTTGTTCAATTATTAGACTTTAGTTCAGCTTGTCATTTCCAGCCAGTTATTATCTCAGTCTTTTTATCATCAATGCCCTAACTGCCAATACACATTCCATCCATGCACAGGCTGATACATGTATTCATGCTCATCGCATATGCATTCTAGTTCATCCCCTTCATCCATTCTCATGTTTAGCATTCATTTGATCTGTATTTCATACTTCATTGTGCATTTGGTATGGTATCATCCCCAAAGTTTGCCTTTGAATTGTTGTGTGTGCTGCCTTTTACACTAATTTTGCCATGTCTTCCGCTCAGCCATACCCAAACAGCTGCATTTCCATCACTTGGGCTGTCCAATCAACCTATATATGAGCACACTATCTTTTTGACAAGTCTTAACTCTATCTGTATAGCATCATTTTTACTGATACTTGTCTTCTATCAACACTCTTTGGGCTTTGCATTCAGTTCGTGTGCCTTTTGCTCCCATGTGTTGTCATTCTAACATTGCATTTTTGCTGCAGTTTCAGTCTCAGCCTGCTGCATTATGCATTCAGCTGGCTCCCATTTATCCTTAACATCCATCTCAACATCCAAAGTTGTGTTTTTGAGCATTTTGCACAGCAATCTGTGTTTTCCTCCCGATCTACTCTGCAATGGTGTCATCAGCAATCATCATCTTCGGTCTTTGTGTCTTCATCCATCGTAAAAAACGTCTAGTTTTTGTGCTCCATCTGTCCTTGCCTGTTGCTTACAGTAGCATCAGGATAAAGCCATAAAGGAATATGTGCATTGAAGAATAATACCTGGGAATTTGCCTCGAGCATCCATGGCCATGTGGGACGAGTGCAAGGCTTGCTATTATGGTAGATTTCTTCTATGATTTCAACTGGCCTCATTATTGGAGAGGCTCTTACTTCATGCATGGACACTGTTCACTCACCCCTTTTATACCATCTTCATGATCCCCTTACTTCGTTCCTGTGGATTTGCTGCTGGATAGCTTCTTCGAGAGTTTTTGTTCGTTCATTCCTCCTTTATAGAATTTTATTAGTGCAAATTGTGAGCACCAAATGCTTGAACCATATACAATGCATTGATTTGCTGCAATTCTAAAAATCAAGGTTTTGAAACCCTAATTTCTATATACTCAGGCCAGCAAGCTAATTTTCTTATTTAGTGCTTGGACTTGATCAAGCTAAGTAGAAAGTGTGAGAGCACACAACAAAAAAAGGAACACGAACAAAGACAGAGAAAGAGAGCTACTCTATAGGAAAAGAAGAAAAGAAATCTGCAATGAACAAGAAAAGAATGATGAATACAAGAAGAGGACTAATCAATCCCTGCACGCAGCCGACAACGTCAGTGAGCGCATCAGATCAGGCTGATGACGAAGGCAGCACTGGAGACAGAGAAGAAAACCTAAGTTGAAGTGTGCACCTACCAAGTGGAAGACAAAATGATACTAATGACCAGCCAAATGGGTATTATAAATAGCCCAAATCCCAAAATGTTGGCCGAGCTGCACCTGAGGGCCCAAAATATGGGCTGACTGCATTTAGTGAAGTCCAATTGCATTCAATGTAGTCACAATATCCTGACGTGGCAGAAAAAATCTTGATAAGGATGGACAATATCCAACACGTGAAGGCAAACTAGAAAATGCAAAAGCTATCCACGAAATACACATTGAAACCCAACTAGAGGAGGAAATGCACAAAAAGGCAATGAAATGGCAGCTCTAGAATGAGCTACCTCCTCTATCAAAACAAGTCAGAGTGAAGCAATGCAAAAGCAAATGGCCAAGACAAAGAGTGAACATAAAGAGAGATAGTGAAACGCGGAAAATCTGCAATGTAGAATGTTATATATTGTTGTAGAAATATACGCGGGTGCAAAGAGAATCTTTATGTATGTCTCCACTTTGAAGATCTCAGTCTCCATCAGCCCTGAGGGCAATCTCTACAGTCTACAGTCTAAAATCTGTGAGAACAACTGTGTCAGACTACTGAAATCAAGGCCAATAAATAGACTAGCAAGAAATAGTGAAAAAGACTAGTTCGGCTGCATTAAATGCAGCCGACTGACAGCAATGCTGTCCGACCAGCATGTCCGACCTGCTGCCACGTGTAACATACTCTTGTCCGACCTACCACATGTCATCTACACCGATTGCTCCTCCTTGTCCTAGGAACGACCAGCTATCCAGCTCTAAAAACCCCACCTTACATGGCCAAAGCAAATAGTTAAAACCATCAAGCCAGTTTCTTTAGGCAAAGAAGGGAGTACGGAAACCTTCATAGACGGTGCCATAGGTGGCATTTTGAGGCCAATAGAACATACCCTCTGTGAAACATAGAGAGAACAAAGAGGAGACGGATCCGCACAAACAAGCTAGGTGACCTCCATCTTTTTTCACGATCATTGTTGCGTAGTGAAAGGTGAGAAAGATCAAAGCTTGCACGAGAGAGCTATGACGAGAGAACAAGAGCAAGAGAGAGAGAGACTCACAATGTGGGAACTCCAACAGTCACAATGTCTGACCAGGCCTTCCTTTATTCAAACTGCCACTAAAAGAATAAAGAATAAAGTGACGATGACAAGCACCCGCCACCTGCAATGTGCAGTGCAGGTACTATCAGTGTAGTAATACACGGGCAGCTAGGCAGAGGCGCCTTTACCCCCAACAACCTCCCACTTAAAGGCGAATCTACCCAAGTGAGGAGTGAAAAAGAAAAACAAAAGACAATACAATATACACATGTACAACAGGATGAGGAAAAACGTCATCTCATCCAACGCCCACCAATCTCCTGAGGAAGGCAAAGCGCTCAATAATGAGGCTTTTTGTGAGCAAATCCGCAGGATTTTCATCGATGGAGATCTTAACAAGGTCAACAAACTTATCCTCCACAACCCCACATATGCAGTGATACCTCACCTCAATGCGTTTCGTCTTCGCGTGAAAGACCGCATTCTTGGCTTACTAAATAGCACTCATAGAATCCGAATGCACCATAGGTATAGAATCGATCCCAAGGTCATGAACCAAACGGCCCAACCATATGGCCTCCTTGCAAACCTCGGTAGCTGCAACATACTCGGCCTCAGTGTGAAAGAGAGAGCCGTACACTTCTGAACCCTGGACATCCAAGAGACAGCATCTCCAACATAGGTGAATAGATAGCCAGAAGTAGACTTCCTACTATCTGCATGTCCTGCATAATCGGAGTCTGTGTACCCCACAACTCCTCTATCCTAGCTGCCATAGCAAATATGCATATCTGTTGTGCCTTTTAGGCATCTCATGGTACCCTTCACAGCATCCCAATGTTTCTTGCCAGATGTAGCCACATAGCTTGCCACAATACCAACTACAAAGGCAATATCTGGTCGAGTGGCTATCATGGCATACATCAAACTACCCACGGCTGATGCATAAGGGATCTTGGCCATCTCGGCCCTCTGCTCATCTATCTGCAGACAATCAGCCTGTGAGACCTTCACATAAGAAGGTAATGGACAGCCAATAGGCTTCACGTCTTGCATACGGACATACTCAAGGACTTTATGAATGTAGTCTCTCTGTGAGAGATACAGTAGTACCTGATGCCTACCGCGCTTAATGCGCATACCAAGAATGTGAGAGGCATGTCCCAAATACTTCATCTCAAAGCTCTTCTTCAACTGAGATTTAAGAGCATCCAGCTCATCATGAGCTTTCCCTGCTATCAGCACATCATCAATGAGCCATCAGGGGCTTTCTTCGTGTAAAGACACAGATCCATAGCACTCCTACTGCAGCCCTGTGACTGCATAAAGGCATCAAACTTATGATACCACTCCCTAGGTCCTTGCTTCAAGCCATAAAGACTTTTCTTCAACTTGCATACTAGGTACTCCCTGCCAGGTTCTGCAAAGCCCTTGAGCTGCTCCATGTAAATCTCATCATACAAATCCCCATGCAAGAATACAATCTTGACATCCATCTAATACATGTCCAAGTCAAGCTGCGCAACTAAGGCAAAAACCAAAAATAGGGTGGTCATCTTGACCATGGGAGAAAAGACTTCATCAAAGTCAACTCCATGCTCCTATTTAAAACCCTTAGCAACAAGTCTTGCCTTATAAGCCGGCTTGGGGTGTCCAGGGATACTTTTCAGCTTGTACACCCATTTGCATAGCAGAGTCTTTTTGCAGGCAGGCAAGGAAACCAAATCCCAAGTCATATTCTTATGCAGGGAGTCCATCTCACACTGCATAGCCCTCTCCCAGGAGTGACTGTCACCCCTGCGTATACCCTCATCATAGATGAGAGGCTCTCCTGCATCTGTAACCAAGACATAATGCATAAGGGCTCAAATCGATCAAGTGGATGTCTAGCTCTAGTAGATCGTCTCATTGCAAGCTCTACTGCATGTCTAGTATCCTGTCCAACAGCCTGGCCATGTATACCAACTGCAGATTGAACATCTGGCTGTGCAGGTTGTACTAGAGCACGTGGCTCCGCCTGGAATATAACCCTGCGTATCTTGACCACCTTCTCAGGCTCCCTTTGCATCTTGTCTTCATGGAAGACTACATCATGGCTGCGGATAACTTTCCGCGCCTGCGGATCCTAGAGGCGGTAACCCATTTCACATGCATCTCCATAGCCAAGAAAAATGCATTTGACACTCTGAGGATCCAGCTTACTATGCTTGTCCTTGGGCATATGGCAGAATGCCTCACATCCAAAGACATGTAGATGTGCATAAGACGGAGGTTTCCCAGTCCATATCTCCT
This sequence comes from Lygodium microphyllum, assembly GCF_053477565.2. NCBI lineage: Eukaryota > Viridiplantae > Streptophyta > Polypodiopsida > Schizaeales > Lygodiaceae > Lygodium > Lygodium microphyllum. Next base: position 77,655,221 of record NC_141160.1, read on the forward strand.
CTGCAATCTGGAAATCCAAACCACTAGAAGGTAATCTATTTATGATATATACAATTGAACTGCCTGTCTCAGCCCAAAACCTCTGTGGTAGGCCTGCATGGCTAAGCATACTGCGTACACGCTCCTGAATGGTTCTATTCATTCGCTCAGCCAAACCATTCTGAGGTGGGATATAGGGACAGTCAACTAACACTTAATACCCCTCTCGTCACATAGTTGCTCAAAGGCACGTGACACATTCTCCCCCATTGTCAATCCTAAGGCATTTCAATCTACGCCCAGTCTGGTTTTCAACCAATGCAAGCCATCTCTGAACACAGCAAAGACATCTGACTTAAGCTTAATGGAATAAGCCCAAACTTTTACGCGAAAAATCATCAATAAACGTCACAAAATACTTACACCACCCATAGACTGACAAGGCATAGGCCCACAGACATCTGAATATACCAATGCCAAGGGCTCACTCATGCGTATCCTACCAGACTTCTTATGTATATTCCTAGTCTGTTTGCCATAAAGATGGCTCACATGAATCAAAACATGCATAGTCAAGGAGCGGTAAGTACTGCAAACCAGAAAGAATTTTCATTCCCTTCAAGGTTATATGGACCAAACGGACATACCAAAGAGATACATGTGGAACGGAACTGACTGACAAAACATGGTCAACAAAGGACCCATCAACTAAAAGAGGATAGAGACTGTCAGCCTTGGCACCTCTAGCAAGCACAAGTCTGCCACGGGTAATCTTCCAGGCAGAATTTCCAAATGAAACATGAAACCCACCATCATCAAGTTGCCCTGAAGACATAAGACTGTGTGTAAGCGCAGGTACATGACGTACATCTTATAACATAAAAGTATTGCCAGTAGAGAACTACAGCCATACATTCCCAATGCCAACAATAGCAAGTGACTTGTCATCACCCAAGTAAATTGAACCAGAGACAGTGTGGTAGGAATGGAACCACTCACGGCATGGTGTAACATGAAATGAAGCACCATAATCCAAAAGCCAACACTGCGCATACATAGAGTGAACCTCGATCAATGGCATAGCATCACAAGAACTAGCTACAAGTGTGTACTACTCATCGGAGTCGTCAGTCTCCATGACATTTATCTCCTCGATTTTTTCACTGGATTTCGCAGGCATAATGCTACGATCAGAGAACTTTTCATGTACTTTGTATTTGCGCTTCTCATTGCGCAACTTATGATATTGTGGGTGTATATGATCCTTCTTACCGCATCGATGACATGTCACATTAGCATTTCTCCCACGAGACTTACTGCGAGACTTACCACACGACTTAGACCTAGACTTCTGCAAGTCTCTACCACGTCCATACACACGGTCATTCTTTCCATTACCATCTCTGTCTCTAACAGTCAAAGCATGCGACACACGAGCGACATCCAAGTTCTTACAGTTGATCTCTTCCTGCAGAAGAGCACTCTCTATATCAAGCAAGTTCAAAATAGTAGCAGGAGCACATAAGGCAGTGTGGAATGCATCCCATGACTCACTCAAAGTCCCAAGCAAAAACAATGGAGTAACCTCATCATTAAAGGTAATGCCCTACGAAGTCAAGTTCTTGAGAATAGCATAAAACTGGCTCAAATGAGAAGACATTGTCATATTCTCCTTCATGCGCAGGTCCATAAGCTACTTCAACCAATACATTTGACTTGTTGGACTTTTCTTGTCCTAGAGGTTCTTAATTTTAACCCAAAGCTGCCAAGCACTTTGTGCTTCCTCAACCACATTGTAATGCACCTGTTCAGTGAGAGACAAGATGAGGGTGGACTTGCATAAATCATCAAGCTCATCCCATTCGTCATCAGTCGTAGTTTCAGGCTGCTCGCCATGCATTCTTAGTGGCTTGATCTGAGATTTCTGCACCAATACCTGCCACTTGGCTCTTCCAATAGGCATAATTCGTACTATCAAGCTTAGTGATATTGAAGATAGCACTATCAGTGGAAGAAGATGCCATATTGCGGTCCAAAATGGTGCAGACAGTTCAAAACTGCTTGCCGCTTTCTGCTGTAAATAGCCAAAATACTACCAAAACCAAGGCAAAATGACCACGAACTGATAGCTAATGATACTGCCCACCAAGTGTCATCAAAAGTACAAAAAATCAAGATGATTCAACATGAAAATTCCACGTCAGTCCATGCATAACTGCTTGCTGTAATAATTTACAGCCAAGTACAATGAGAGCAAACTATAGGCAAAATGAATGCACCAAGTCAACCACTGACTGTCAAAGCATAACCATCATCAAGCAAGCATAAATCAACATGTGGTAGTCATACGGACATTGAGCGAACACCCAAGCATGTCAAATGAATCAGTCAGTACGCGAGCACATCCCCTATGTAATAGGGCAAAGTGTACACAACACTAGCAAGACCTGACACAAAGAGGTGTATGCTCACAGAGTGCAAAGCCCAAATCAGTCCAAGTATATCTGTGAGAACCACTCCATATCAACCATGCAACATCCAAGTGAAGATCCCAGTCTCAAGTATATGAATGCTCAAGTAGCATAAACCGCCTGCTCAATGTCTGTTAAGCATATCAAGACGCTCCTATTGGCACAAAAGCCATAAATATCAAGCAAAGAAGCTCAACAAGAACAGATGATAGCACCAGTGTCAAAAGATCCAAGATCAAGCATCAATAAGACCTCATGAACATATAGGTCACGTAGCATCCATAGACATCAAGTGAATCCAAACTATAACTCTGGCAAGCTGAGAAATAGCCAAAGTAAGCTCCGGGCAATCAAATGTCAAGCCAAAGCAAGGCTCAGTATCATCCAACTCTGAACAATGTAACGGGCATGTAGTAGTGGCATAGGCCAAGCATGTCAAGACCGGTCACGCGTAAGCAAAGTACATGCCATAAGTACATCAGAGATTAAGATCCCAGTGCTATGCGAAGCGAGCTCAAGCTCAACCAATGATTCGAGAGCAAATCCAAGCTCTATGTCGATCCCCGAGAGTCACTACATCAATGTATACATCCAAGACATAGCCCGAATCCAACAGGCATATCCAAACATAAGCAAATAAGTTTTGGCCCTAAATATTCCAACAGCAAATAAACGTCCAAAACTGAGCAAACAATGGCTCAATCCAAGCTCAAAACCATAGACAAACCATAGGCATACTTTCCCATATCAAATGACTATGTAGCATGAGCATAAAGTGTAATGACAGAGGGCTGTCCTATTTTGGGCTACCTCTAGACTGTGTAAAACAATCTGTCCTATTTTGGGCTACCTCTAGACTGTGTAAAACAATCAATGACTTAGTAAATTCAACCCCAAAAGCATCTCACACCATAGGCATACATTCCCCTAGCATTCGGGGTGCATTCGGGACCAACCGAGCAACCAATGTCAGTGCCAACCAAGCATAAACATAAAGTGCTGATGTAACACTGTTTGTGGCTGCCTATGGACTATGGAAAACAGTCCTGGACTGAGGTAAATCAATCCACAAATCAATGCCAATGATAACTACCAATGTCAAGCATCAAGGGGGTATTCCCAAGTGCAATATGAAGTGTTTTCAAGCTGCCAATGAGTGCCAAGGGAGGGCTGAAGTAAAAGCGAATTTTTTGCAGGTTTTCAAGCTGGCCTAAACTGATCTGGGGCTAGTGGAAGGGCTGGGCAAGGTCAAGGCAAGGTTGGGAGAGTAGTCAAGGACCCCCAGGAGCTCCCTGTTGAAGGGCAAAGTCACCAGTAGAGAGTAGGCATCACAAGAAGATAGAGGGCATGGCTGCCCTGATTCACAAACCTATGGACTAAAGTAAAAAAACAAAAGAGAGCTCCAATACCTCTGAAGGAATGCCTTGAGGGTGCTCAAATGGACCGGGTAGGTGCTCGAGAAGCCGAGTGATGGGAGCTTGTGAGAGTAGACTATGGTTGTCGGGAATGAGACCCAATGAGTGCAGGTAATCGATAGGAAGCTGAAGGAGTCATGAACCAAGTCAGAATGCTCGAGCAACCATGCTCTGATACCAGTTGAAAGGTGAGAAGGATCGAAGCTTGCACGGGAGAGCTATGGCACGAGAGCAAGAGCGAGAGCAAGAGAGAGAGACTCACAATGTGGGAACTCCAACAGTCACAATGTGTGACTGGGCCTTCATTTATTCAGACTGTCACTAAAAGAATAAAAAACAAAGTGACGGTGATAGGCATCCACCACCTACGGTGTGCAGTACGGGCACTATTAGTGTAGTAATACACAAGCGACTAGGCAAAGGCGCCTCTACCCCCAACACGTCGTATGTTTGTACACTCTTCGTAATAGTGCTCATGGTAATCTCAGTGTAGTTCAAAGTAGTGATAAGAATGCTCCTCAACTAGACCATCTACTGGTTATAAGACATCTTCAATATTCCACAAGACATCGAACAAGCTTGAAATCTGCAATAGACAGGAGAAATCAGCTACAGCCACTATCTAGATGCCCCATTTGGCCAAGAAACATAGTTGCATGCCCATAGAAACATGTTCAACTAGGGTAGAAGGGTTGTCACCTACTAAGAGAAGGGGTTGCCTAATGCAAAGGATGCTGCATTTGCAGCAAACGCAGATGTTGACACTTGCGTTGCAGCCTAGGGTGATGAAATCTACAACAATCTCCACTCTATCCTCTCGTTAGGTGATGATACCATGTGAGAGTGAACAACGGAAGAAGAAACATGAACTGAGCTAGAAAAAGAGAGCAACTCTGTAAGAAAAGAAGAAAAGGAATCTACGTTGAACAAGAAAAGAATGTTGAATACAAGAAGAGGACTGATCAGCCCTTGCACGCAGCTCACAGTGTCATTAAGGGCAAGAGATAATGCTGATGATGAAGGCGGCATTGGAAACGTAGGAGAAAACCCAAGTCGGAGTGTGCACTTGCCAAGTGGAAGACAAAAGGATACCAATGACCAATCAACTGGGGACTATAAATAGCCCAAATCCCAAAATGTTGGCCAACTTGCACCTCAGGGCCCCAAAACTGGGCCGATTGCATTTAGTCCAATTCAACTGCATTAAATACAATCGCAATATGCTAATATGTCAAAAAAGATCCTAATAGGGATGGACAATATCCAGCAAGTGACGATTGTCACTTTGAAAATGACACATGTCCTATTCTAGATGCCACATATAACTTATCTAGAGAAGAAGCTTCTAAACCTTACACTCTAACAATCTCTCAAATGGTTACGAATTTGAGATAGCCACTGAAGACAAATTTATTTCTTGCAAAATTCCAGAACCGTTGACGCAAACAAAATTTACATTCAAATAACTTTCAAAAAAAGTAACATCCTAAATTTTAGGAGTCACCAAATTTGGGTTCAATAGAGCTTAATTGTATTAGTTCACCGATTCATGCTTTGATTCTTTGATCATGACCATCTCGTTTCGCTTTCTGAAACAACTCATTACGTGGGCTTCTAGTCAATGTAACCACTTGAGTAAAAAAGTCTTAGTCATTTGGGCCTTCTGGTCAGAATCTGACCACCCGACTAAACTTTTGATTCCTCTTGGGCATCTCATTGATGACAACCCAAATATGATCATAGGGCATTGCCACTGGCATTGGTCATTCTTGTATGGAAAGATAAACCTTTAACCGAATCTTTTAAATACTCGAGTAATTTACATATCACCTTTCAAGGTATATGAGCATCAAATTAATTTGAATCATTCAATCAATACATCTTGGTAACAATTAATATACAAAAGGTTGGTTACAAATATTGCACTAGTAAGCAACAAATTAGCAGTACACTATTTTTAGTTGAGAGAAAGATTGTGTGTGTGTATACACACACACGTGCACGTTCAAAATGTGAGTAAATTTTAGTAAAAAATAAGGAAAGATTCAAGAAGGGTGAAAAGTGACAATGAACAACTAAAAGACAAGACAAAAATAATCTTTTTCAAAAAAATAAATCAAAAATTGTTTAAAGTTTCTATGTCTAGCTTTCTAGTTCCCTAACTAACCATTCCCTAGAAGGGAATGTGCCATGGAACTAACCATTCCCTAGAAGGGAATGGCCCATGGCACAAGAAGATTCATGAGAAGGAATGCTTGTCCAAAATGGTAGCATGAGCATCCCACCAATTAGAATATGTGTTCTCCATTCATATTCATTTTGAAACTCCAATGGCATTTCCCATTCCTAGTTCATCCCTCCAGTCCCCCCCTTCCAATGTTGCTATATATTTGTAAGACTCACTCATAATGCACAACCCAATGAAAGAAAAGAGAACCCCAAAAAGACAGAAGAGATCCTCAAATCTTTATTAAATTAGTAAAATAGGATTTATATTATTATCAGCTCTGCGAGCCCAAGCTCTATCCAGCACTTTGATTCCATGATGTTGCCTAACTATCTGATCTAGGACAACTCGTCACCACCTCAAACAATCTTCACCTCAACCAAGCCAAGAACACTCCATCTCGCCTCAATCTCGCACACACTCCAACACATGGGTAAACTTGCTTGTTGCTCCTCGCAATTGGGCACAAACAAAAGAAGAACAAGCTGCGAAAGCTTAACATCACCAAGATTTTCGCCGCAATGATCCCCACAATATGTATTATAAGCACACACATCTTACCTCTCGCAAAATTCTTCACCCGCTCGGAGGAATCCTTCCGATGCATGCTCCCATGATCATGTCATCCTCTTTTGCATATCCATCACCCACTCGATGTATGAGCACATGTATCAAGACAATGCCTAGGTCCATTAGATTTTCCTCGAGTAGAACTACGCTCTTTCCCAATCACATAGCCTCATGGAAGATTCGAAGCAAAGGGAAAGAGTCACCACGAGACTGAGACTCATCCAACCATACTTTCTCATGTAGGGAGTAACTCTTAAACTTGAACAAATACTAGAGCTCCTTCTTCAAGGTACCCTTCTTGTACATGTGAAGCAACACTCATTCTAGCATCAACTCCTCCTAAAGCCCATCAACATCCACTTGGCTTGTCCTCATCTAGGGTTGTGGTAGGAACAAATCCATGATCTCCACAAGCTTACTCACATGAAATACTCAATGCATTTTCCAATTAGAGGATAGCTCCAATTGATAAGTCACATCCTTTGCGGGCTTGTCGGATGGTAAGGGATAAGCATTGCTAAGTCAATTGCAAATCTTCATGTAAATGAGAGAATAGGCACTTCAATTTCTCTCACATACATTCGAAGAGCAATCCTAAGCAAGGACTCTCATGGCTAATGGTTGAAGGGTCTCCAATGCGTATCCAAAGTCTTGCCACCATAATAAAGGCTTCATAAGTGACTCTCTCCTCCAACAAGTGGAAGAAGTAAAAGCCACATGCCTTCTTTGATTTGCATAGCATCGGACCACATGAGTCAAATAAGCAAGTTAATCCAAATGGAGCTCTCTATCATCCATGACTGCCGGCGACTTGTAGACCAGATGTACCAATGCGGGAGATCCATGGTTAGCTTATGCATCCATGCCCATCTCCTCTCTACTATCTCTAGAATATATTCACACTGTCTCTATAATCACCATACAAGCACATACCTCCACCAATGCCACTCTAAAGAAGTAAATAAGAAGGCCCATAGTGAACCCCTTGCAATCACTCATATATAACACCCTATAAAAAGGAGTCACAACAATGACAACATCACGGACTTTCTACCAAAACTTCTCATTAAGGCACAAGCACCGCATGGCTTTGGCCTCCTCTGTTTCATGCTCATCCCACGCATTCCATAGAGTAGACACCACTCTCTAGCGCAAAAATGGCCGCACCTCATAAAGGCACTCAAGCAACAACCACATGTAAGCTAACCGTGTTGAAAAAGTCTTCTTTAACTCCAGCGTGCTATGCTGACGATACATCGCAAGCGCCTTCACCTTTATCCTAAAGAAGGTGACAAGTGATGCAGCTTTGCAGACCACCCACTTGAGCTTCCCAATGTCCTCCATGAGCAAGTCAAAACAATGACTTGCACATGAAGTTCACACAATCGTGGGAAACTCCGCCTCAAGCAAACAATCCATACACCAACAATTCCATGCATTGTCGGTAACACTTGGACCACATTTGAGGGGTCTACCTACAGCCACAAATTACAACAATACTTGGAGGTTAGAGTGAGAATGAGAGAGTTGAGCCTTTCAAGATTCAAGAATGAAGAGAGATAGGTGTTGCGGAAAAAGAGAGAATCAAGATAGATATTAGAGAGAATAGGAAGATAGATAGTTATGCATAAATTATAATGAAATAAAGTGAAACAAATTTAAAAGGTAATCTATACCTCAATGATAGCTTGCCAAATGTGGCGGTAGATGAATATACCCATAGTTTTCCTCCCTCTCTTGCTAGTATCTACAACCCACAAAAAGTAAGTCCTAAGTGGACATGAGACAAGTATGTTGATGGTGCCCCGTTTCTTACGATCACTCCATCCGTCGATGAGAATGGAGCAACCATATTTTATGCATGCAGCCCGAATAGGATCAAGAGCTCTATCAATCCTCTCCTTCTCTTCATCTATCTTTTTCATCCTCATACCATTGTATGTAACACTGGTCCATCCTTCACATGGACCCACATTGGCAATGGCTTTTATCATCTTCTTCCATTGCTCTTGCTTTAGAACATTGAATGCAAGATTACATTCAATCACTATGCGTGCAATTTCAATGTCCGTAAGTCATTGCCTTTCTCTAAGACAAGCAACCAATCCATCCACATGACTCAGAGCTTAAGAAAGAGAGGATTGTCTCTCTAGTGTTGCATGAGCCTCCACTTTGTCTTTTGCCTGAGCCGGATGCGGATGTGGAGCCCCCACTACCAATGTTAGAAGCCTCTCCCACATTGATTGAAGATGCGCCCACATCTGATACTTCATCATTAATATACATAAGAGTTAGGGCTGATACGCCACTTCCTCCTCCCTTTGTGGATCCACCTCTCACCTTGGCAAGTTCTAAGGGATTTCCTTGCATGGAGCAACTTGCTCCCCCGTCTTGGAAAGATGTTGGAGAAGCCAAGTTGCACCGCTTGTATAGCACTTCCCGCAATACTTGCACGTCCAATGGTGGAAGTAGGACTTCTTTCTATCCCTCTCCATATAGATCACGTGCAAATTGAAGGCCTCGTGCTTCTAATGACTCATGGTGCCGATGACAAATGGAAAGGCCCCCCACGCTCCAATCTTGACTCTTGAAACTTGAAAGTCGAAAGTTGAAACAGAGGGAGAGGGTTGGGGTAAAGTTGAAAGAGCAAGAATGAGAGAGAAGGGATGGGAGAGACTTGACCCTTGACCCTTGATAGGGTGCGAGAAAGAGGAGAGAGTGAAAGGCTAGAGCTTCAAGAGTCTCAAATCAATTCGAGCTCCAAGAGAGGTAGATGAGAATGGCAAATTTTTGCTGGATTGGTGTGGAAGCATGGAGGAGAGGAGCACCTCTTGTAAATGAGAGAAGGGTCAAACAGTCAAAGAGGGATCAAGAGTCAAATATGACTGCAAGCTGGATGAAATCCAAAGGGAGCTAAGGGAGGAGTGCTTGCTAGAAAAGGAGGTGGGCTGAAGTGTCCAAGGCTTCCCACTCCCCCAAAAGTGCCGCACAAGTGGCACATGCCCGCGGAATGCACAAAACGCAAGGAGACACAGCAAACACGGTGGCCAATCAAGGCTTATTTTATCATACGAAACCGTACGGATACAAATGGTACTATATACTGTACGAGTGCAACTATGGTACTATAGTTATGTTGCAACACTACATGATAATTTGGCACAACCCCCATGCCTCCTTCATAAGGGTCTTGCTTAGCATATAGCATGTTTTTAACCGTACGGATCATAATGAATGCTATTTACAAGCTACAACACAAGAAGGCTCAAGACCATAATGGACTAGTTGAGGAGCATTTTGTGTATTTATGCAACACCCTAGCTTCACTGCTTGTGTACATGTTTAGTAGAAACATTTCCAGCAAGCTAGACAAAGCATATCATTGTTCTGCTCTTTCAGAGCAAAAACCCCATGGTGCCGAGAAAGTACAAGACGATCACAAATGGCCATTAACTCACAAGTTTTATGGATCAACTTTGAAGTGAAAACTTTGCAATTGAGCAGAGAGACATAGTCACAAAGCGTGGGGACAAATAGAATTCAAAAGGGGCTATACTATCCTAGACTATATATTGACTCTCAAAGCTCTCAATGAGGAGGAAAAGGTACAAGAGGATATATTATTGCTTCATAGATTTCTACAATGCATTTGACATAATGTCAATAGTCAAGCTCATGTAGAAATTACAAGACATCGGATTCCCAAAGGACATGCAATGGAGTGTTTGTGTTTATGTCGATAGTCAAGCTCGCGTAGAAATAAGAGGACATCATGTTCCCAAAGGACATGCAATGAAGTGTTTATGTTTTGTGCAAGTTAGTGGCAAGCTGAACTTGAGCATCAAAGGGGAGTGAGATATTGTATTTACCTCCTATAAGTTTGATTTTTTTGTCAATTGGTTATTGTATATTGAGGGACTACGATGAGCTTTATGTAACGACTCGTAAAAAGGAACAACGTAAATGTACTACATAGTACGATAATATAAACTGCTCAAATAGCTATAGAATACTCAAGTGAGCATATGGAAAGTGGTAGAATCCAATGCCAATGATATTAAGATTTGATTTCTATAGATAGGTGAACCAAATAAGTCCTGTAGCTTTGCAAAGAAGCTAATAGGAAGAGCTATCAAAGTGTGACTACCTAATCCTAAATCAAGTTGATACTATTTTAGGAAGACACAATCTGACCATGAGATGATTGGTATCCGTAGTACTGAACTAACCCAACTATATTGATAAGGTGGGAGGATCACTAGTGAGCTTGGTTGGGATATTGATCACCACACTCGCATAGGCACATGATGTAGTTTTGATCTCAAATTTTCTTGAAGGTTGCAAAGACATCTAGATGCACAATAGTCATTTTTTGAGGACAATTGCTTGACAGTGAACCTTGGGAAGACCAAGGTTATGAAGTTCAAAATCACACAAGCATGGGTGGCTCATTCGGGAAGGATACTAGTGGAGCATGTCAAATCACTTGTATGCTTGGGTGTTACTTTTATAGGACCATGGTTCTCATTGATGGAGGCAGCTGCAGCGGGGTTGATATGCTGCAATGGGGCACTTGAGAGGCAATATGCACATGTACAATTTAAAGAGCCACAAACCAACATCAATCACAATATGCTCTATGGAGTGCGAGTCCAAGCTGTCCTTTGTTGCATGGAGCAGAGATGGGGACTCAGGCATCAATCACAATATGCCCTATGGAGTAAGCCCAAGTTGTCTTCTTTGACAATTCCTAAGCATGAAAGGCTAGTCGAGCCCTTGCTTTGGTTCATTCAGACCCAACCAGCCTCAGCACCTTCATGCATAGGCCTTAAAAGGCTCAAGTATTTTTGCACTTACAAGGCTCAAGCTCCTACATGATCACATAGACTAAAAGTCAGTTGACATAGGAATGCAAAGCACCACTGACTACTGGCATCTGAGGAGGTGTTAGCACAGTACCAATTTACCTCATCTGCCAGGTCAGAATTTGCTTTGGACCCAACATAGACTAAAAGTCAGTTGACATAGGAATGCAAAGCACCACTGACTACTGCTGGGGTTCATTTTTTTGTCACATCATTTAGTTTTCTTCAATGCAAGATCTATTAAAGGGTGCAAAAAGCTCACATGATCAAAGGCATTACAAAGCCATTTACTAAACTCAAGTCAGTAGCAAATGAGGCATCCAGGTTACACCATTGGCCTCATCCAGGTTACACCATTGGCGATCGGCAAATACAGAAACAACAATCGCTGATTGCTTGTTTTAGTTGCAACAGAAACCTAGCTATCACTAAAAAGAATTGCCGGCACTAAATCTAATTTTGCAATCATTGGAATCACTTCCTTGACAGGAGGAATTCAAATAGATCTCTAAACACTCAAGTGGCTACATGCTTAGTTTGATGCCAACCACACACTGGACACCCATCAAGCACAGCAGAGTCCACTTTGCAGCTATCGTTAGGACATTCACTGCATGGAAAATGAGGTGAGAGATACAATATGAATAGACATAGCAAACCCACCTGACCTAAAAGGCCCTGATTGATGTGTGCATTATGATCTAACAAGGAGACTCCTGATTGATGCATGCATTATGATCTAGCAAGCAAACTCAAGCTAAGGTTGAGCAGAGACCAGTAAGAATGTTTGCACTGCAAGCACAAGGATCACAGGTTAATTCAGTAACTGAAATTGGCCAATATACTAAGGAGATACTTGGTAGAAAGCTAGCCATTACTCACCCTCCAGCTATGGAGTACATTGAGGAGAACATTTGAGCAATTGATCATAAATGATGAGCTTTAAAAATACAAAGAAGAAACATTGTGTCGTACAGGAGAGGAAGAAATTATGTCCAGAGCACACTCAACTAAACACCAAGCACAAGAAAGTCCACTTTTCCAACAATTGTTCAAAATTCCACTGCATGGTAAATGGGGTGAGGAGAAGAACATTCTACATACTAATAAACGGCCCTGATAAATAGGTTGCTAATGGTTTGCCAAGCACATTAGGCTAAAAGTTAGAAGACAACAAGGAAGGCTAACAACTACCAACATAGCCATCACGGGTTTACACTGTGAGTGGAGTTGGTCTAGATTCTAATTCTATGTAGAGTGCTAAAAAATGCTCATTCTCTAACTAAAGTGAGTACCTTCATGAAGATATTGAGCAATTGCTTTGAAATAATAAGCTCTATGCAAAGGGGGGAAGATGAATTTTGTAAATCAAATGTCCATTACTTTGTCAGATGGTCTGCTAGGATGATATTTGTCTTGTAATAAAACTAAGTTCAAAGTCTCTTGACATGAGATTATAGAACACCACTTATGACGTTTTTTCATGTGTGACACTATTATTATAGAATTTTCTGGCAGCTAGCTCCAATGCAAGTCACCTTAAGAGTACCAAAATTTCACATGATCCCATCTACAATACAAAGATTTTTAATACACTTGAGCCGGTGGCCATAGAGGCTTCATAGCTACACAATTACCCTAGCTACTAGATAATCATGAGTGAATTGTTAATAGTGAACGTAAGCTCTCAATCACTAGAAGCACTAACTTGAGATGCGAATGATTCTCAAGTAAACTAAATCACTAAACACTAAATGCTACAGACTATGCCTAGTAGACTAGAGCAACTGCCAAGCAAAGCCAGACACCACTTGCAACAATTGTTTTGGCATACCACTGCATGGCACATGGGACGAGCAGAAAAACCATAGGTACAAAAATGTCATAAACTCACCTGACCTAAAGAAGCATGATTAACATGTGTCTTAGTGTCATGAGGACATGTATTTTTGAAACCTCACTTGACATGTGGATTAATTTTTAATCACGTGGTTAAGTGAATGTTGCACATGTGAGGTGTAAGTGAGATTAGAGTAAATTTACAAGCCCAAGACCCAAGAAAATCATGGGATATTAAAGCCAAAAGTTGTTATAAGTTATGCCGCACAAGTACTTGGTGGTATCTAGTGTCAATTGTTCGCCTAGGTCATTCATTTGGTCATAAGTATTAATTAGTGACACTAGAGAAGTAACATTTAATGATACTTAACACCAATTTGATGGTCAAAGATGACACAAAGACACTCGGGAATGAAAGTTGCCTAGCCAATTCAATTATTGGCCAGTCATATTATTTTTCAAGGTACCCAAATAATTATTACATTAATTTTTAATATTTAAAGACTGAAAATTAATGTTTAGTTATAGATAATGCTGTGAAAAACCATTTGGGACACTTGTCAAAAATGTCCATGCAAGACTGAAAAACGTCTTTAGAGACTAGAGAGAGGAATTTTAGAGCATTTAACCTGCAAGAGAAAGGGAGGAGATATTGGAGATGCTGTTAGTTTGATTTGCAACCATTGGAGGACCTTTTAAGGTAGCCAGGGATAGGAGAAGACGAAACAACAGCAAGTGAACATCTATTGGCTGTCGAGACAAAGCAGCAATAGTAAATGACTGATTTTCTTCAATTTTTTGCATCTACAAGCTGTTGAGATAGGGCAGCAGCAATAAATTATAGATTTTCTTTTGTTCTTCGCGAAGAGAGTCTGAATTTTACCTCTCCTCAGCATTCTCTCTCATCTCCCAACCTTTCTACAGCCTTACTCCGAAGATTACAACATTGAGATCACCAGAGACTGAGAAATCTCAGATTTCTCAGCTGTAAACCCTAATCTGCAATTAGGATTTAGGAACAACCTCAGAAAACATACCAGAAATTGGAAGCTTCAAGTCTTGGATTCAATAGAATTGAAGCTGACTTTAGTCAAATTCAAGTGGAGGGACCAACAAATCAATGAATTTGGGGCATTTTCCATCTCCATCAAAGCAAGTGAAGGCCAATTGTCTGCTCGAATCAAGGGGCAAGTCAAATTAAAGACTTGCTGGTCATTTTGGACAGCAAGGGGAGTTGGAATACCGAAAGAGATTGGAAGAATCCCATGGTACATCAACTTCTTCTTCAATTAAGTTAAATAAATACCGAATGGAGCGTCAATTTTGGGACCAATAGGATATCCAATGTCCAAGATTATATGGTAAAGTGTACATTTCAGTTTTGTGAATTTGTTAATTGCTGTAAATAGTGCTTAATCAAATTATTTACCACCCTATCAAAGGAGGAAGGCTGGTTTCACTTAGACTCTGGCAAGTAGGCTTGGAAGTTTATCCCAGAGACCACTTGGGAAGGTTGACAACTGCTAGCACGACCATCACAAAGTTTTAATCTATGACTAAAATTGGCTTATTATAAGGAAATTCTTACGTGCAAAAGTTTTTTAAAATGTGAACTTTGCATGCTTATGCAATAATTTGCAACACATCAAATGGCATTTATTTCACATCTTGCGACTTGCACAGCAAGCTTTAGGTACCAATGGGAAAAATGCTACAAAGTAAATTTGTCAATGCTTTGTACTAAGAGAACTCACTTTACAAGTTACAATGCTAAATCATATTAGCAAGCTACACATGCTCTCTAAGACAACTTGAGAACAAAACATGCTATAAATTTCGCCAATTTTCTGGCTCACATCAAGCTAGTTTTACTTTGCCTTTTGATCGGTGTTGTTGAAACAAGTGTGTATGCTACTTGTATCTTTTCGCAATACATGCTAATTCTTAAGACAATAGCTCCACAAAAAGAGCTGTATTCATGGAAATCCAACTAACCTTAGGTCTTGTAAACCCTTGATCTCTAGGGACTTCCACCGTGTTTGCAACACTCGAGGACAAACGGGTTACTTTATCATTATTCTTTGTCACAAGCCTTCGAGTTTTCAAGATATGATTGAGCTGTCAAACCAATATTTCATAATATCAGAGAATGAATCCCATCTCAATGTATCAAGATAATACTTCAAATTGCTTGTACAATTGTCAGCATTTTTGACTGGGAACAATGGATTTTAAACACAACTTGCCAGATGTAGAAGATAAGCATCCATGATTTCTGTGTCAGCTTTATCACCTTCAACATAATATGTTGGCCTCTTGGAATGCATAATGTCCAAATAATTGTTGCCTGGTGCATTTTCATTGACAACTCTAATATAAGATCACAGACATTTATGAGTGAAGAAGCCAACTTAATCCAAAGAGTGCAAAAATTACATAGGTTGAAAAAGTGGCATTGTCGATGACTCAGAAAGCTGCCCCATGAACAGTTTCCATTCACTGCTGACCAGCTAGCCCTCAAATGTTCTCTTACTCCACAAAGTTTCAGTGTTTTCTCTTCCTGCATAAAGAGGTTTAAAAATATCTATCACCATCAAAAATGTCAAAATCTGATATTTTCAAACTATACTGAGTGTCAAAAAACCTAGCTTATTAAAATTTGAAGTTTTGTTTCATTTCAACTAGGAGCAGGTTCAGTAAGTGAACACATGCCAAAGTCCAGCTACGTTACCCTGCCATTGTCGCAGGCAATGGCAGCCTTCAGTGCCTATCCATTCAAAGACCAAGTCACACTGCTTCCAGAGAGTTGCGGGCTAACCATGAGGACTCCTGATGCAGTAGAAATCCACTTTGCATTTGCAAAATCAGAAGCAGGTGTTTCAGACTTGAACTTTGCTTGTCCCTTCGACTGTAGAACAACTTCTTCGTCTGTTAAGGTATAATCCAGATGCTTCTTGAAGCCACTAGAACACATATTACACTGAATGATGTAAGAAAAAGTCCACACGACGAGCCTGACAAAGATATAGTGACATGAGTTGCCTAAGAAAGGCATCATATATCAGATGCAAGCCCAGCCTGAAAAAAACAATAAACAAAATTTACTAAATAAGCCACGGTAGAATGCATACTCTGAAGGGAAGCCTGGCGACACTTCACTGTCAGAAGGTTCATCACTTCCACTCTCTTCATGAGAGCCATCACCTCCCACACCTTCGTCCAGGCTTGAGATGCCATCCTTTTCAATTTTGTTGTTCGTTCGCACTAGAGAACACAAAATAATGAATTAAGAAACCAAGGAGACCTATCAGTCTTATTAAACAGTTAACAGAGAATTTCCACACTTCACATCTTTCGGCTGTAGAAAACTGAGAAGGAACTTCTGCATAGGCGATGTCCTCCTCAGAAGTCTCCACGGGAATCGACATTGGTGGGAAACAGGGACTCTCGCACCAGCTCCTCTTGTGTAGAGAGACAGACGGCTGGGTAGCCTTTCTCACAAGCACTGCAGTTAAAGAAACTACGAATCTGTAGCTTTTCGTGGTTTTGTGCGCCTTGGCTAGAGCGACATAAACCCCCTTTGCAAACCCCCTTTGCAAATGTCTATGGTTACTTTGAGAAAGTTTCTCCACAAAAATAGATTCCTACAAACTCACTCCCCTAGGAGGGTGGTTATGGTAATTAAGCATTGACTTTGATTCTACAAAAAACTCTTAGATTCATAAAGTTCCATGTGTGCTTGATGATTACCTCTCTTAATATGTTCCATGACTTGAGAGACTCCTCATTCAATTTTGATCCCTCCCCAAAGAGGATAAACCTCATCAAGATCCTAGCATCCATTCCCCACTTTGTGAGCCCATCTTCCAACCTTACTCCAAATGGTCCTCACTTCCTAGCATGAGCAAAAGATGTATTCATTGTCTTCTTGGTTCCTCTTACACAATAGGCATGTGGTCAGAACCTTAAGAATCATGTTGAGCTCAAGTCTCATGAAGAAGTTTTTGGCAACAACCAGCTTCAGTAATGAAGTGAACCTAACATGACCTAAGAGAGAGAAAAAAGAGTGCAAATGAGAGAGAAAGAGAGTGACGACGAGAGAGAAATACTAAAATAAGAGAGAAAAAGACAAAAAGAGAGAAAGAAGAGGAAGAAAGCCATGAAAGTTGTGAAGGTGAAGAGAGAGTTTCTTAATTAATGCATGATAACTTACCTAAACCCCTTACACCTTAAATACTATTAGGGTGACTAGCATTTTTCCCTTATTTTCCTATATATCCCACTCGTTACAATCCATCCCCACTTAGTGAGTTTTTGTCCCCAAAAAACAAAAGAAGAATAGGGGGGAGGGGCAACAGAGTACTGCTTCGTTTTGTAATACAATGGAAATAGGGGGCGGGGGGGGAAGGTTGAGTACCATGTGAAATGGGGTATATAGATGCATAGGTAGTATGGGCATCATAAAGGGGGGTCCACACAAGACGTGGTCCACCATTTCATGAAAATAAAGGCCTTGGATGAAGTGGACAGCATGCTGTCTGAAAAAGGACTGTAGAAAAATGGTCATAACTTTGGGTGGGGAGTTCTGAATAGGATGGTTCACGTGTCAATGCGGAGGTGGGGTTGGGTTAAAATTTTTTCAAGATCAAAACTGGTGCAAAATATTTTAGTGTCTCGAAGTAGTGTAGAGTCCAAATTGTGGTTAAATTTTAGCCAAAACAGCATCCCTGATGTAGAAATTTTCCTCCAAAATGGACATTGGTCTCCAAAAGGCTTCCTCTAGAGATAAGCCTTGCCATTTGATTGAGTACTCTCTAATTGATCGGATGTGATGCCGCTTTTCTCTCTATCCAAAAACTGCTTGAGGAATGTGTTGAATAAGACCCTCTTCATTCATGGGGGCAACTCCTCCACGTAGTCTTTTAGGGTCCCAATGAATGGTTTCAGCTAGCTCACATGAAAGACATCATGGATCTTAGTGGAGGGAGGAAGTTGGAGGTGATAGGCCAAGTCATCCACCTCCTTAACTATATTATATGACCCATAGTAGCGATGTGCCAACTTATTGCTTGAGCCATCCTCGAGTATGGCATATTGGGACTTGAGGACCTTGAGAAGTACCAACTCACCTCTTGAAACTCAAGAGAGCACCTCCTTTCATCAACATAGAGTTTCATGTGGTCTTGGGCCTTCTTAAGGTTCACTTTGCACTACTGAAGCAAGGCTTGCATATGGTCTAATTCCTCTTTCCCATGTGGATTGAGCTTTTTACTAAAGATGACTGTTGGAAGGGGCACTCGATATCCATATAAAGCCTTGAAGGGGGCCACGTCAATGTTGGAATGAGTGAAGTTATTGTAAGCAAACTCGGCCAAGTACAACCATGAATCCCATACATGCTGGATATCCTAACAAAAATGTCTCGAGTAGGTTTCAAGCCACTTGTTGACCCGCTCTATTTGACCATTAGTTTAGGGGTGATAGGTTGTAGATGGAGCCAATTTCGTCCCCATGGAACTGAAAATTGTCAACTAAAAATGGCTCATAAATTTGGTATCCTCATCATGCACTGTGACATGTGGTAACCCATGCAACTTGAATACACACTTCATAAACTAAGTAGCCACTTGAGATGCTGTAAATTATGATTTGGCGAGGATAAAATGGGTTGCTTTAGTGAGCCTGTCAACTACCACAAAAATGTTGTTCTAATACTTCTTGGTCATGGGCATAAAATTGATCGTAACGTGGGTCCACTTGCCTTTGGGCATAGGCAATGGCTACAATAATCCACCCGACTCAAGGTTGTTGTCCTTATTTTGCTAACAAGGCACACATTGAGACACAATGTCCTTAACATCTTTCCATAGGCCTCTTCAATAAAAGCCCTTCGAGATGTGATCATAAATTTTTAAACACCCCTAGGTGACCAGCAATCAATGAAGAATGCATCTTTTCTAGGATCTTTTGTGTGAAAGAGGAGGTGTGGCGAATTACAATCCGGCCATGTGCCCAAATGTCACGTGTCCACTTGCATCTTCAGGACACGTCTTAGCAGTCCATCGGAAAGGATGTCTAGAAAGCTCCGCCCGGCACTCCCATGGAATGTTACGGGGTTTGCGATTTAGGGTTTTCTGCGTCTGCCACATAGCGGAAGTATTCCGGCCGTTCCCACTTAGGATCGACCTGAATTAGGGTTTTCCTTGTTGGTCATTTCCTAACGGCACAACTAGCGTCAGACCCAAGCGAACTACTTTACGCAGAAATGCCAGGTCTGAAGCGGATTCACGCTGCACTTGGTTCGAGGAGAATGGAAAATGAGAGGGATGCAAAGCTCAACCTCTCTGCCATAAGGCATAGTCCCATTCCGTTCCCCTAAACAGCGTAAATCGGGTTCAAATATAACTCTAGGTCAACGCTTTTGTTGCTCTGTTCTTTGACGATTTTCCTGCTGTCCATCATGATTTGAGAAAAGTTCCCAGCCAACCGGGACCACCCATCCGTAGAACGGACCTATGGCCCATTCTCCGCACTTTTCTTGGGTTGTTTTAGTTATTTAATTACCTAACACATTAGTTGGACATGTAACAACCAGCTTCTTTAAATTAACCCGTTAGGCACTGGTTCCTTTATGTAATCTTATCACTTGACATAGAAAAACAATATCAGACAAGTTCCTTATTAACAAGTTATCATATTTATCTTTGAAATACAAAGAGTCCAGCCCATAGGCTTATCCGCAATCCGCACGAAGGCTATCCAGCAATCCACATGGATCACTAATCCAAGTTTCCGCCCGTAGACTAGTATGCGGGTCTCGAGATCCAATCCCGAGTCACGTTAACCTCTTGTGCAGGGCTCGGAAGGTGAGGGATTTACAGCCAGATCCCCGCCTGGCACCCAAGCATCCTCCTGCTCCAAGTAGCGCTCAACGGAGAGACCTCTCGCGGCGGGTTCGGTCCACTTTCCCGGCGCGGTTAACAACCCCCTTGGTTAGGGTCAGGCAGGTAGTCGGGGGTAACTAAAGCTGCCTCTCCCTTCAGGCCTTCAACCTGAAGTATAGATATTCCTTTATCTTTTAATTCATTGATCAAACAAAGCCAAACAATGCTCTAAAATCTGTAGCAAGCACAAACATTCCCATTGATCGTTTTTGTTGGCAAACTGCTAAGGAATGAATCCTTCCTTTCGAATGCATCCAGCACTCGATCCAGGATGACTTGCAACTTGGCAAGATTCCCTATATCCTGGGTTAGGGCGTACCCTATTAACCCAACTTGGTCAAACCTTAAGTTCATTGGTTATTTCAGTTTATCGGCTAGTCTTTAGTTTCCAATCAATCTTCCTTACTCAAGAAGGATACTAAAGTATTCGTCCTCTTGCAAGAT
The DNA here is from genome assembly GCF_053477565.2 of Lygodium microphyllum. Classification (NCBI taxonomy): domain Eukaryota; kingdom Viridiplantae; phylum Streptophyta; class Polypodiopsida; order Schizaeales; family Lygodiaceae; genus Lygodium; species Lygodium microphyllum. The sequence goes on from NC_141160.1 coordinate 77,675,975, forward strand.
AACTTGCGTAAGGATCTGCCAACCTCATTGTGAGAATTTGGCCATTCTCTTGTGATCCAATCACAAGATCATATGACTTCGTACTTGCAGCGCAAGTGTCGCATCGAACTATGAGACTTATTTTACTCATTGAACGGAATCATGAAACAATCGGTTCCTGATTATATTAGACTGACGTCGTTAGACCTAGGGTTTCCAAGTTCCATCTTGTAAGAATCTTAGGGACAAACCCTAGTTCACCTTCCAATTACATGTTCATTGTCCCTACATTCAATGAATGTGGGCAAGTATTTAAGGTATAGGCGTTTCTTGGAATTTAACTTATTCCGAACGAGTACTCCGCGAGTTAGGTGTTTTGGGTTTATGCCAATTTGGTTAACTCTAGAAGGTAATTTCGAGATTACTTCCACATGATTCGTTGACTATGCATAATTTGATTTTTTTAACCCTAACTTATCGGTTTGAGGTCAGGCATAGGTTAGGTTAATTTCAACTAATCTTCCCTTTTTCTTTGCGAACAAAATTCATGCTAAATAAGCAACCTTTTTCTTGTTAATTTATGCAGTTGACAACGATAATTTCATAGAGTTTATGCATCGTAAGAATCGTTTCATGCTTTGCACTTTCCATGATGATTCATTGCGATATGGGTTAATAGTGCGAGATGCAGTTTATACTTCTAGGCTTAACCGAAGTATACTATTTTAATGGATAATAATCTAGTCTTATAATTCATTTCAATGCATAAGCTATTTGCTAGAAATGCCTTTATGCTTTCTTAATTTGCATGTTTCATTTAAAAGTATTGATGACTAAGTTCCTTCGACATGAACAACTAGGACGAAAATATATCCTATTTCTAATAATTAACCTTGCAAGATTGAATTACAACAATATCAAATAATAATTAGGAAGGAAAACATGGGCTTGGGGTGAGATGTCCACGTGGATGACGAGAGATGACCCTCCCGCGGTTGCGCCTTGGACTTTCTTAGGAGGCATTTCCGCCGTGGAAGCAGCTTAACAACTTCTTTTTGATATTCCACCGTGGCTCTCTTTCGCAATAACTTGCACCGTCCGTCGAAAGTAGTTTTAGAAGGCTTCCTCTTTGGAGTCAGGAGTTCGAAAGGGGGTGTTTCTAAATCTTTCACGACTAAGACCTATTAAGCCATGGGAAAGGCTTAATGGCCTTTGTAAGGACTCACACGAATGGGGAATAATGAGGTGTGGAATCCTTTACGAGGTTTTTTTTTGAGTGGGAAAGGGAGGTGTTAAAACCTTCAACACTCTTCTTCTCTTTTTCGAGTGGGGAAAAAACAAAGTCCCAAGGGTATTTTGCATACGGGGAAGGAAGGGCTAAGGACACATTTTCTTGGGGAAAATGGCCTTATAGAATCCTAAGGGAGGAACTTCCAAGGGAAAAAAGTAGCCTTTAAAGGCTATACCTTTTGGAATGCGGGAAAAGGTCTAAGGGCCCTTTAAAGACAACTCGGAGGGGGTAATCCTAAAATCCCTTAAAAAGGGGCTAATTGGTTTAAACACCGAGGGGGGGGGAGGGGGGTGTGTGAGGGGTTTTAAAACTTAGGGGAAAGGGGCTTATGAGCTTTAAGCACGAGGGGGGTTCCAAAATGGCACAAGGGAAGGGGGTCAAGGGTTTAAACACGGAGGGGGGGTGATCTCGAATCCACGAAAAAGGGGGGCTAAGTGAACATTAAAGCACGGGGGGGCGAGGGTTTTAAAAGGCACAAGAAGGGGGCCTTGGGAGGTTTTAGGACACAGGGGGTGAAAGGGGGATTAAGGGTTAAACACAGAGGGGGGGGGGGGGGGGGGGGGGGTAAGGCGAGGTGTTTTGGGTCTCGTCCATCGGCGGCGGTATCATGGCGGCTTGGCAATTCCACATCTCGAAAGCAGCAACGAGCCCGACCCCGATCTTTCTCTCCCCTCGCAATGCTGCAGAGAGTCCGTCCCGTCCTTCAAGTGGCACAAGCAAAGCTCCTCTCACTCATGGCACAGCCTGCCCTCCCTTATGGCGACCCTCACTCCTCGATATCTCCTCACATATCTCCGCTACCCCCTATGGCAGCACCTCCTCCTATTTAAATAGGGGAGGGGAGGGGGATCCTCCCTCTCCTTCGTGTCAGCATGCATCGCACTACCACCTGCAAACTCTCACCGAGGAGCTTCCGACTCCTTTCTATTCCCCTCCGCTTCTAGCACAACAGTCGGCTGGGGAGGGGAATAATAAAAAAATTTGCATTATCCTTAGACAATTTTCAAAATTGATATATCATTATCCCCATTACCAAAAAGGGGGTTCATGCGGGTAGTGTTTTTGGTATATATTACACCAAATGAGACCATTTTTGAGCTAATATGGGGAGTGCTCATCCATAGTGCCTTGCAATTTCTAAAAGATAGGGTTGAATTCAACATTAAGCAAGTAGGCCTCTTGAAGTTCCTCTATCCAATCACTGTGAAGTTCAATGATCGATGAGACTTTGCATGCCCGCATACGGGAGAGTGAATCAACCACCACGTTGTCCTTCCCACGTGTACGAGTGATCTCAAAATTATAGTTTTGCAAAACAATGCATTTTCTTATGAGTCAAATTAGGCTACGTCAAGAAGTATTTGAGTACCAATGGTCACTTTTCACCTTAAATCTATCGCATAGGTAGTGGTGCCACTTTTTAATAGCACGAATGAATGTCAACATCTCTTTATCATAAACATGCAGTTGCCTCTCTTTTTCATCCAATTTGTGGCTCCTCTCAAAGGCTATAATACCATGTTCTTACGATAAAAACGTCCCAATACCCCTTCCACTAGCATCACATTGTATAGTGAATTCTTTTGTAAAGTTAGGACACACGAGAATAGGGGCTAAAGTAAGCAATTATTTCAGTTGTTGTTGGAAGTTGCAATCAGCCAAAGCATCCCAAAAAAAGTCTCTCTTTTTTGCCTATTTATTAATGGTGCTACAATGGTAGCATGATGGCAAATAAACCTTCGGTAAAAGGAGGAGAGGCCAAGAAAGCCACGTAAAGAGATAGTATTACAAGGTGTGGGCCAATCTCGAACAAAATGCACCTTCCTGGGGATAGCTTGGATTCCCTTCACTTATAATATGGCCTAAGTACTCAACCTATGTTTGCATGAAAATACATTTGCTTTCCTTGGCAAACAATCTATGCTCTTGTAATACATCAAATACTTGCTATGCATGCTATAGATGCTCTCTCAATATCTTGTTGTAGATGAGTATGTTATCGAAAAAGACAAGCATAAACTGAAAAAGGAAGGGATGCAAGATCTTGTTCATAAGACTCTAAAAAGTGGTAGGGGTGTTTGTTAGCACACATGGCATGACAAGAAAGTGATACAACCCTCAGTCAGCAATCCTAAATGTTATTTTGATTTCATCAACTACCCTCATGCGTATATGATGATAGCCTGACCTCAGGTATATCTTAGTGAAGTAGCAGGCTCCCTTGAGCTCATCTAGCAAGTCATTAGTTCTAGGTATGGGATACCTATTCTTCACTATAATCCAGTTAAGGTCACGGTAATTGATACACATCCTAAAGGAGCCATCCTTCTTCTTGACCAACATGACAAGAGATGCATAGGGGAAAAGCTAAGCTTGATAAACCCCTCTCAATGAGCTCTTTAACTTGCTTGGCAACTTCCTCTTTCTCACACTTAGAGAGTCTATAAGGTGGCTTATTGATTGGTTTTGAGTGGGGTTCCAAGTCAATAGGATGATCCACTTGCCTTTTTGGTGGAGAGCTATAGGTGGTTGAAAGAGGTCCTCATATTCATCCAAAAGATCTCGCAAGGCTACATCCTTGGTCAATTTATTGGACTGATTTGAAACATCCTTGTTTAAATGCAAAACAAAGATTTGTGAGCATCTCTTAAACTCCTATTTCAGTTACTTTATTGTAATCAGCTAAAAATTTGCATTATTCCCGATTCCCTTCTAAGGGTACAAGCTATCCATGCATCACAAATTCCATGTACAACATAGAGAAATCCATGGCAATTTTGTCCAATTGTTTTAGCCAATTGCAACCCAAGACAACATCAATGGGTCCCATATCAAGTGTAATCAAGTCCACGATTGCCTCATAATTTCAAGTCAAGTTGAGTGGTATCTTAGAGCATATGTGAGTGCTAATTTCCTCATTGCCATTAGCCACCTGCACCTTAAGGGGCTCTTGTAATTCTATGTGAAAGCATATCAAATGGTCAAGGGCTGATTTATTTACAAAGCTATACATGCTGCCACTATCAACATGAATAAATACATGCTTCCCATTTATGTTTCCTTGTATACATAGTGTATTTGGGCTTCTAGAGCCCGTCCATGCATCCATGGATATGGAGCAAATGGAGGTAGTAGCATGTGGGATGTCATATGATTAGTCCCATCCATCTCATGAGGAAGACAACCATCGAGGTCAAAGGCGAATCCTTCTGGAGAGTCAAAGAACTGCTCATGGTCAAGGTCCTCCTCATAATTAGTATTTTTAGTATGGGGCATAGGAGACATAGCATTCGGGTCCTCATCCTCAAGTCCATAATCTTCCAAGTCATACATGTTATGAAACTTGATAGTGGTTATCCTATAATGGCATTGGGAAGCATGATCGGCTGTATATTTGTCCATGCATCTTAAACATAAACCCTTAGCTTTTCTTTCCTTAACCACTTCTAGTGGGATAAATTTTTGACCACTTGGGGTTGATGCATTGCGTGGTCTATTTTGAGCATACTTAGTGTCTCCCTTTGGGGTGGTTGTTGTCCCAAAACTGCCATGTTTTCTATCAACATTAAAAGTGGGAAATTTAGGTATTTTGGGGCTGCCACTAGGCATGTTAGTGCTATGATTAATCCCATCATATCGGCCCTACCATATGGGGGCTCTTTGTTGTCCAAAACTAGGCTGTAAATTGTCAGTCATGTAGTACTTCTAGCCATATCTTTTAGCCAACTCTATGGCCTCAAACAAGTTGGATGGCTTTTGAGCCATTACATCAATTGAAAGGCTCAGTTCAGCCTATGTGTATATTTATGCAACTTGGCATCATCACTAACAACCTCTCTACATACATTTTCAAGTTCATAAACCAGTTTGTATACTCCCATATAGTGAGATTACACTAATCAAGTTGGTACCATCTTCTTTCTAACCGTTCCTTTTCTACCAAGGACACAAATACTTGCACCATATGCATCTTAAAGTCATCCCAATCACATAATTACTGATTTTTTATTTGTATGTGACACCACCGCGTATGGGAAAAGCCTTCTAAATGAAGAGAGGTGAAAAGGATATATTGCCTCATTGGTGTGTTGGTAGATGTGAAACTACCTATCTAGCTTAGAGGTCCACTCTTCCAAGTCAGTTGGGGTTGGGGATTGTCCACTAAACTTGGTAAAAATGATTTTGTCATGTAGCTCATTAATGCCTTGCTGTCCTCCATACATTCCATGTGGTCCATGCTACCCATGCATATGATGTCCATGAGGCCCATGCTAGCCGATTTGTCCATAAGGGCCTTGCTGCTACCCATGATTACCATGCGGGGCATGCTACCCATACATCCCATGCTCCCCCAACTGAACATTAGGGCTTTGGTGCCCAAAAGTACCATGTGCGTGCTGGCCATGAGTGCCATGCATGCCATTCTGTCCATAAGTACCTTGTGGAGTGTAATGTCCATGATTTTGGGTAGGCATGTAGCTACCATTTTTAGTGCATGGCTATCCTGAGGAAGGGCTTTCTCGAGGAAGGACCGGATGGATTGGCAACAGGCCATGTAGCTGCCATTTCTAGTGGTTGGTTGTCCCGAGGAAGGGCTAGACAGATTGGCAACAATGAGGGGTGTAGCTGCCATTTCTAGTGGTTGGTTGTCTCGAGGAAGGGCTAGACGAATTGGCAATGAGGGATGTAAGGATAGGCTCATTATGCCTTATTGAGGGCTCACTCATCTCATAAGTGCTAAAGAGAATACCTTGCGTCCCAATGATGCCTTACTGGCCATGTACGGTCTTTAAGGGAGGGGGCCGATTGGCCTTAAGATTGGATCGATGGTCCTTTGCTTGCACTGAGGGGGCTACCAATGTCGAGACAAGAGTGGTCATTTGCTTCATCAGCCTAGTCATCATGGCCATCATCTCTCTATGTCTCTCAGCATGATGAATCACATGCTAGCACAATGCGTGATTAAGCATAGAGTAATGGTCCAATTTAGGAGTTTCTATCGGGGAGCTTTCTTGCTCTAGTCAAAGAGGATGAAGCCCTCTTCAAAAGGAACTATGGGCTTTTAGCTCAATACTCTAATTCCATTTTGTTGTACTAGGTTTTCTAGAGCAATCCTGAAATGCGTGCACCCTATCTCGTAGTCTATCTTGGTCCACATCAACATTGTTTGACCTTTTACAATGCAAAAGCCTTGGACAACTGACTATAACATATATATAGAAGATTATTCAAGAGAACTTGAGTTGTAGGGAAGGTGCCATGGTTGTTATTGATGCTATCCACTCCAAGGTTTTAGGAGAGTGCCAAGATTAGAGATCTTAGTCAAGGGGGCTGAATCTTGCTGAGTGCCAAGAGAGCTAGGGTATGAAGAGAACTTGAGTTGTAGGGAAGGTGCCATGGCTGTTATTGATGCTGTCCACTCCAAGGTTTTAGGAGAGTGCCAAGATTAGAGATCTTAGTCAAGGGGGCTGAATCTTGCTAATTGCTAAGAGAGCTGGGGTATGAAGTTGGAGATTAGTGCCAAGTGCTGGAACAGGAGGAGAATGACCAAGTAACTCGATGCAAAATGCACTGAAAATCGTGAGGCTACCTTTGAGACTCCAGCTGGGTGAGATGAAGCTCGTGGGTACTCTACAAGTTGCCCAAGGTGTCATGAAAATAGTGGGAGATCGCATTTAAGCCCAGGGAGAGAGAGGAGATAGATTTGAAGAGTTTTTGGGCTAGAGGTTCCATGGCTACCTCAAGAAATTGTGAGAAAGAAGAGGAAAACTCACTTTTGGGAAAAAGTAGTCACAGTTAAGACATCTCTCAAGTCTTAAGCGTTCTCCTTGGGTAAAACGCCTCTAAAATTGAGATGTAGAGTAAAAACAAGCTACCATCTTTGTCTACTTGCCTCCAAATTCTGTCGCTCCATTTAAAACTCAAAGAAATGTTGTCATGGTCTTTAAGAAAGTTGCCAACTTGCTTGGGGTACTCCATGTGTACATGTGTACCTAAGCAAGTAGGGTTCCTAAGACTGAAAAGAAACTAAGTCTAGAGAGAGAGAGAGAGAGAGAGAAGAAGAAGAAGAAGAAGAAGAAGAAGAAGAAAGATCAAAGATCGATGCTTTGATACCAACTGTAATGAAGTGAATCTAACATGACCTAAGAGAGAGAAGAAAGAGTGCAAAAGAGAGAGAAAGAGTGACAAGGATGGAGAAATACTAGATGAAGAGAGAGATGACAGACAGACAGAGAGAGAAAGAGAAAGAGAGAAAGAAGAGAAAGGAAGACATGAAAGGTGTGAAGATGAAGAGAGAGTTTCTTGATTAATGCATGATAATTGACCTAACCCTCTTACACCTTAAATATTGTAAGGGTGATTGGTATTTTCCCACATATCCCACTCGTTACAACTTCCATCAGTTAAATTTTAACCTATGGGAGGGTACCTTGCTTTTTCACATACTTCAAGGGTATCTCATTTCAGCCTTTCATTAACTTTAAGCAAGATTCTTCCATTCCTTAGCTCTTTGTTCCTCTTCCTCATGCAATTCTAGCCTCTTTTATCATTACTAATTCAAGATATTCTAATATGTTTATATTTTCTTATTTAATACAAGGCACACAATTTTAAAAATGTATGAATCAATTTTCAAATAAACTCACGTTTGTAATAAAATAAAGAATATCACATTGAGTGTCATTCATTAGCATAAAATTATATTCTATCCTAAGCACGTTTAATATGTCTCGAGCTATGGTTGACATTAATTACATTGTATGTAAACAACGATGATTACAATGGGCTTTGTTAGCATTACCCTCCTTTAAGGCATATGCTTATACAATAGTGTGGTGACAAGATAGTGCAAGGTCCTTTAAAGATTACCCATTGGTAACTATAGTTAAGTGATTCACTTAACCTTGAAATATGTGGATATCTTTCTTTTCAAGTAAGTATAGTTTATTTTAGAAAATTAAAGAAAAAGGGTTCTCTCTCTCTCTCTCTCTCTCTCTCTCTCTCTCTCTCTCTCTCTCTCTCTCTCTCTCTCTCTCTCTCTCTCTTTTTTGGCATGTAAAAAAAGGGCAATGTAGTGCACTCTTATTGAATGAATCGCCAATCTCCATTGGTTCCTTTGCTGACAAAGCATAGGCTTTTGTTTTGGCCAATGGTTTTCTAGTAGAGCCCTTTAATAATCTTAAGGGTGTGAGGCAAGGTTGCCCCCTAAGCCCGTTATTATTTGCAAGAGCAACACATTTATTGTTTTATTTGATAGATAAGATGACACGATGTCAGATTGTAATTTGTCAAAGGCCTTGCAAGGATTATGACAAGAAGGATATAGAGATTTATGACCAGAAAGAATAAGAGAAGAGAGGAAATAATCAAGTTCAGACACAAAACATCAAGATAGGAACCCTCAAAATATCCTTTAATTCGATATTTGTATGATAGAGTTTATCTAATACAATCATTGCATGCACTCAAGTACAAGCACATAACCCAAGCTCTGAGACTTTGACTCAAAGAACACCTTGTTCACTGACATAACCTTGCATTACATAGGCCTACTCAAATGATTTTGGCTCCAAAACTATGCATAAACTGTCAAACAATGTCATATATGGTAGCCCCTATCAATCGAGCATATTGCCAAGCTTCAACATATATCAAATCTTGCTAAAACCTTGTATGGGGCCCGAATTAGTGCTTTAGCCCTGCTATGACAATTTTATAATAGCAAAGAAAAAGAATCCCTATGCTATCCCAAATCTTAATAAAACCATGTACTCTTATTCTAATAGCATTTTGTTATCTCCAGAGCACCTTCATGATGCCTCTAAAGGCCCTCGAATACCCTAAGAAACTTTTGTTACCCTAGATATCATGTTGGTTACTATTATTACAACAATGAAAATGAAAGCCTTTGCTCCTCTAATCCTTCACAAAACCACGAATTCTTAATCTAGCAATGATCTCACAACAATAGATCATCATATACATAAAGGAGATGCCCTAGAAGACTTAGAATCACCCTATGAATGCTTTATGACAGTAGATACCCTATCAATTATTGTTATTATAATAGCATACACTATCTAAGATCCAACTTCTAAGCATCAAGCAACTCCTAGGATGTCATTAGGTCCACTCAAATTGAGTTTCTCTCTTGTTTCAACTTTCTCATGAGCTATGATGCCCTCTCCAAGAGCTCCAAAACTCAGTCATGTTTTTTTTTTTTGCTCTCCTTCTTTTCTTTTCTCTACTTTTTTCTCTTTTTCCAACCTCACATTCCTCTCCCTAAAGTTTTGGCATGAGAAGCCTTAAAACAAGTCATTTACTTCATTAACTTAGGCCATATGCACACAAACTTCCTCTTCTTGACTTGTGTGACTCGACTTGGACATTCCACCTTATCTTGACCTTGGCATGCTCACCACTTGTCTTTTCATATATTGGCAAGTTACTATACTGAGGAAATAACTGGCAAATCCTATCTTTTACTAGCTTGCATATAAACCATGGAAGTATTTAATAAATGACTTGTCATATGCTTTCGCAGTATATACAAAAAATCCATTGACATCTTCCCCCCTCCAAACTTACACATCCTCCGGCATGTATTAGAGTCTCAATCATTTGCATAATTCAAAGTCTTCACCATCCATCAACATGTCCTCTTTTTTCTTCTCTTCCACATTGTCACATGTCATACCTGTATCCAACTCACGTAGTTCGTATGTAGTAGACTCCCACCTCTTAATAAAAAGCTTGAACCACTTCTTGGCTATAGGAAACTTCAATGCTATCCCATCAAATTCATTAAGTGAATATGTACCATTGTCATGTGCATGTCTTACCACATAGGGACCAAATCACATCTTTGAAACTTTTTTAATAGCACTACGCAGATTATCCAAATTGCTACCATACATCAATACCCAATCTCTGTTGTCACTAAATTGATTGCTTATTATGCATTCTCTATTTGGTAAATTTATGTCAATAAATTAATCACTCACTTTTCTTCAAGCGTTGATGATGATCTAGCATGGCCATGAGACCATTTAGAGACAAGTATTCCTAGTGCATCACTTAATAGGGTGATCATAGCACTGTGACAAGGATATCTGGTACAGGTAGTATAAGTTATGAAGGGGGAATGAAGTGTCTGCCAAGTGTAAGAGTGTACACAAGAGCCAAGGAGCTACACATAAATGAAGATGGATTGAGTTCTAAGAAGAGAAAGTGCATTAGCATTGTGTATATGTATTTATGTGTGCATCTGGGGATGCCTGGGAACGTTTACTTGTGTGTAATGAGCATTCCATTCATTTGGGGTCATCCTCTCCCTTATACAAGTCAAGGTTTAAGGTCTTTTATCTCTTAATGAATTAAGGAGATAAGTAATTCTTTTCAATAAGAAAAATGAGAGAGGTAATTCTCTCACTAAGAAAGACGAGAGACCTGATCCTCTCAAAGTGAGGAGAGAAGTGATTTTCTATTTCTAAGGTCTAAGATGACACAAGCTTTTGTGGGAAGTCAATCTTAAGGTTGAGGCCCAAGGCAATCTAATGAACTCTCCTTATCTATGGCTCAAGGTGGTTGCATGGACCATAAGTTAAGCATAGAGTTTAAAAAGCTGCTTATATACCTTTTAAGCATAATATTCACCATATATCTTTTAAGTATATAAGAAGGTCGATCGTGTATCTCAGATCTTATAACATCTGTCATGTATATCTCTTAGCTTATGCCTCCCGTCAAACCTTTTCTTATTCTTAAGCATTGCTATCCTCAACTTTGCTACTACTACCTCACTATCCTCTAGCTTTCTTTCTAATTGTTTAATACACAAATCTTGTCATTCTTCTATGCTTAATCCTTCTTCCCGTTGCAATATACTCCATGTAGCTACCACCTTCTCTAAGGGCATAATGGGCTTCTGGCCATACATTAATCCACTTGGCATATAACTTGTTACAGCACAGTGTATGATCCTATCGGCCCATAAAGCATAGGGTAGCAATTTTGGCCACTCATTTATATTTTCTCCACATGACTTTGCCAATGCCTTAATAATAGGTTGATGACCTCTCCCGCTTTTACCATTGCCCTCCACATTGTAATTTGAAGTTAACACAAGCTTAATCCCCAATCAAGAGAAGAACTCTCGAGCTTCATAAGCTCATTGCTATTTGCAAGTGGGATAAAGTTGCAAATGGGCTGATTATGAGTGAAAAAGAGAAGATGATGGTTGAAAATGTCCTAATAAATAGCATTGCTCAAAGACAAACTATGCAACACCATTTAAGAGAATTGATAGGATGAATAGGAATGAAAAGAAATACATTAAGAGGGCTAAAAAAGAGCTAAAAAGGCATCAAGATTTGGCTACAGATGATTGCATTACATGCTTGTTTGAGGGGCCAAATTTTACAGACACCATGACTTAAATTTCAATAGTTGTACATGCTAAATATCTTTAGAGATGTATGAAGCCATAGCACAGTTTACTCAGCATAAAGGGTTACAAGTGAAAGAATGGGCCAATGCAATTGTAGGAATAAAATATAAGATAGTTGATTAGAAAGTTAAGCTAGTTGCTTTACCATTGCCACTAGGTAGTGAGGGAATGTATGAGTAGGTGTCAAGGTAGCCAAGCTTGCATGATTCAAAGAATAGAGGGCATAAGTTGATAGCTAAAACATTGAAGGAATTGAAAGTTGGTGGAGAGACATTTCTCTTGCTTGACTGAAAGAGAATGTTTCATGCAGATGCTAGCTAAACATGGAAAAGCATTTGCATTTTAGCTTGCTAAAATAGGTTGTGTGGACCCAAATATTGTGTCTCTAATAATGGTTTTCACTATGCCACATGTGCCATGGAATCTGAGGCCCATTTTGGTACCTAGAGATTATTTACCTAAGTTGATAGAACTCTTGAATGAGAAGATATGTATGAAGATATTGGAACCATCTTTAGCTTCATACTCTAATAATTGGTTTATTGTATGCAAGAAAAATGGAGCATTGAGATTCATTCAAAATATATAGTCTTTTGATAAAGTGATGATAAGAAATGTGGGTGTAGGTCTAGTAGTAGATGAATTTGTAAAGGCTTTTGTAGATAGAGTAATTTATTCTTTGGGTGACTCATACTCTAGCTATGATCAATTTCAACAGGCTATTGAAAGTAGGGACATCACAACAATGAACATATCATGAGGATTAGTATGGATGTGTACTCTTCCATAGCGTGCACTAGACTCAATTGTACACATGATGATAAACACAATAAACAAGGTGCTTAGAGATTTTACTTTGCATCTCACTGTGCCCTTCTTGGATCATGTTCTGATAAAGGGATGTTTAGTGGATGAGAGGAATGATGAGTTGGATGCTCATGGGTGTAGGCAATTTGTTGCACACCATATTAGTGATTGTGAAAAGATCTTGGTTTGTTTGGAAGAGGTATGCTTGACATTTTTAGGCCAGAAGTCAATTTTTGGAGTTGAGGAGGTTTTGGTTGTAGGCCATATGTGTGGGCCTTATGGGAGAAAGCCATTGCCAAAACTAAGATAGATAAGTTTGACAAAATGCAGGATGTGTTTAGCATTTTGTAAACATATAGGGGCTTTCAATTGTCACTGATTTAACACAGAAGACTCTATCATGCAATGCCAAGAGACTTCAGGACAGGTAGCCACTTTGGAGGAATATCTTGAAAAATCTCATCCATTCACAACTCCAAATGTTGGTCATAAAGAATAGCTTGCAAAATAATATCCCCCACATACCAAGATAGATCCTCATCATCTGGAATCAGAAGATCACCTCTAAGATGCATGTAAGACATCAATGGTGCTAGGCATAATTGAATCCACAAAGACCGTTCTAACAATCTTTGTGAGGAGATCTGAGGACCAAACACTACTCCATCCCTCCTCTGGAGGATGCAAATCCATGGACAGCTTCATATAAAAGGCCAGCTTTTTGTTGTTAATAGTGCACAAAGAAAGAATGATATGACAGGATGCATTCCATAAACCTGAGCGGTTCTCTCTTGTTCTCCTGTGCCTTGAGTAGTTCATTAAGAGCTCTTTGGTTGTCCTTTGTAGGTGTTTGATCTGACTCTAAGACAAGCTTTTTGCCCTTCTCTAGAGAAGAGACAAGGTTCCCTTTGCTGAAAGTAGTGACTACCTCCATGTTTGGTAACCTTAGGTGTATAATGTGTGCTTCATAGTCCACAATGCATGTGGTTGCACGCTTGAAAGGTCTTCCAAGAAAGACTTCCTTTCCCATATCTTCTTGATTTGGAAGCACATAACACACTATGGGCATGATTTCAATCCCAATAGTCGAGAATTTTGCATCGTCCTAAGAGGGAATAGGTTGATCCTCCATATGACTTGATAGTTGCATTGGTCGGACGAGTTCAGGTTGTCCGTCCCATACCTCATATGTCAAGATGTTGCAACATGAACCTTTGTTTATGAGAGTGTCAATTACGAGCTCTTGTTGGAAGTTAGTTTGACCCTAAGATATGTAGGAGGGATTAGCTCTTCATCTTCTAGGTCAATGTTTGTTGCTTGGACCTTTCAGATATTAGGCATGGTAGACCTAGCTAGGGTACTACATGAGACCTTGCATGTTGGTGGACAATCATGATACATGTGAGTGATGCTACACTCAATGCATCTAAGGTCATCCCTTGGAAATTTATCTATCACCATCCGGTCTCCTAGCTATGGCCTAGGCTCTTGTGTTGCTAGCTCTGGCAATATGTGAATGGATAGATGGATGGGAATGTTCACTCATTTGTGTTGAGTCATTAGGTTTTAGGATCTTCTACAACGCAGATGTGCCAAAAGGGGTGAATACAACTGAGACCTCCCACCCTTATATAGACCAAGAATCAGGGTTAGTGCTAGGCTTTGCACCCTTTTTGCATTTTGCGTTTAGGGTTTGCAACTCTTTTGCATTTTGCGTTTAGGGTTTGCATCCCTTTTGCATATTGCATTTAGGGGTTGTGCCCCTCTTGGGCCTCCTATACCCACTTTATGGGCTTTAGGCCGATCAATCATCATTGCATGTTCCAACCTTAGCCTAATTAGGCCAAGCCTAAGATATTCTAATTACAAATACATGTGTGCAACCCACACATCAATTGCGGGTGCAACAAACACAATTGCAAGTGGTGAATACAATGTGCATTAGAGTGAGCCTAGCTCTCACAAAGTAATACATCCATGATAATGTGTTGATATTTATAATCCCCCAAAAAATAGTAGTTGACACTTGCTCTTTATGCACCCTTCTCAAAATACCATTAACACTCATTCAGGTTTGTAAGAAGGCCCTATGGTTAGGTTGTAGACCTAGATATGACTATCACTCTTACATTAAATTTGGATTCTATTAGTGCCATCTAGTTGGCACATATTCCGGTCTTTCATGTGAAGACCAAGCACATTGAGATCTATTATCACCTCATTGAAGAGGTGATTTAAGACAAGTAGATAGAGCTTGCCAAGATCCCAATTGATGAGAATCTTGTAGATTTGCTAACTAAAAGTCTCCTATTAGAATGTCATGCCTTCCTTTTTAGAAAGTTGATAAGCATAGGATGAGATGATGTCTCTTCCTCATCCAATTATACTTATCTGTTCATCTTGTACTTTTTTCACTTTTTTCTTGTTTTCTCCACACTCAAGCACGTTTGTCTTTAAGTGGGAGGTTAAGGGCAACTTATGTCTAACTGCCTACATTTACGCTATATGGCCTGCACACTTGTACCCTATAGGTGGTAATTGCCCATCATTGTCACCTTATTCTTTATGATTTATTATTTATATAACAATAGAATAAGAAAAGATAGATCACATATTGTGACTTTTGGAGTTTCCATATATCATCTTGCTCTTTATTGCCTAGATCTTTAGAGCTCTTGCTTCCTCTTTCTTCCAATTGTGCTCTCACTTGCTCCACCTTTCATTCTTCGAGTATTCTTTTGGAAGGAAACTATATCAAAATTTGAGCTTTGTTAGCATTGCCCTTTAGGGTATATGCTTATAGAATGTGGTGACAAGGTGGTGCATGTCTCCAAAAAAACCACCCCCACTGTTAACTTTAGTTAAGTGGCTATGTGGATATCTTGCTTTTTTCAAAAGAGAAGGGTTTATTTTGTAAAATTAAAAAAATGTGTTCTCTCTTCTTCTTCTTCTTCTTCTTCTTCTTCTTCTTTTTTGAGGTGGTCACACACACACACACACACACACACACACTCTCTCTCTCTCTCTCTCTCTCTCTCTCTCTCTCTCTCTCATAAGAGAACAATAGATATATTCCTATTCTCCATTTCAACCTTAGTCTTTTTCTGTCCTATTGTTGTTTGTATGCTCCGCATGTGAGTTGGTTAAGTTTTCTCTATTGCATGTTTGAACTAATCAGTTTTAGCTCAACACCCTCATCTTTGGCTACATACACCATCGAGACCCCTAATCATGCCTTCCTCCTCTTTCTGTAGATGCAAGTAGGCATCCCTTATCCAACTTGATTGCACCACATACTTAGACATTGTGCAAGGTTGAAATACATAGATAAGGACCATGCCATCATGAATTTTAAGCGTAAAGGAGGAGTTATTGGGAACATGTCATCGTGAATTTTAAAGTATGTGCTTTCTGACAATGGAGTTGTTGGCAATACCCTTGCAAATATGTATGCGAAGCATGGTAGTGTCACAAAGGCATGCAAGCTATTCTGCTAGCTACCAATTCAAAATGAGGTGTAATTGGTTGTAGTGGTTGCTGGATATGTAGAGTAGGGTCTGCCAAAGAGCTATAGCATTGTTTGAAAGACATGCAAAAAGGTGGGGTATCTCCTAATTTTTTCATGTTTGCTTGTAGCTTGAAAGCTTGTAACATTATTGGAGCTTTACAAGCATGCTACTATAACTATACTAAAACAACTAAAAGAGGATTTGAAGTAGAGTTGTATGCCTTTATTACTCTTGGTGGATATATATAACAAATTTTACTTGCTTGCAAAATCACATAAAGTCTATGATGGGTAGCCAATTTGAAGGTTAATTACATGGAATGCATTGATCCAGGTTATGTAATAAAAGAACTTTATTTTTGAGTTTTGTGAAAAGAGAGAGAGAGAGAGAGAGAGAGAGAGAGAGAGAGAGAGAGAGAGAGAGAGAGAGAGAGAGAGAGAGAGAACTTTTAATTAAAGCTTTGTTTGCTATTGCTATTTGTTGGTGTTTGGTTGCATGTTAGTTTATTAGCATTGCCTATTATGGCACATGCTATTACAATGGCATGGTGACAAGGTGGTGCCTATCCCAAATCATTACCCATAGTTAATTGGTTGATCTTAATTGCTAACATGTTGTCTTCCACTTGCTTTTATCATTGCTAGTACCACTTTGTGTCAGATGGAGACATGCATGATTGTATGTAGTTACGGAATACCTTGTAAGATGTCTTCATTGAATAGAAATGGGACATAAATTTCTTATAGATGGAGATGCACTTCAACAATCACGTGAATTATAAGATAGAAAGGAGGCAGCTATTGAGCACCTATTATAAGGTAATCGTTGGGTTAGGCCAATTCCAAGCTAAATACAATAACAAGCTCATCCTTGTGAAATATTCATGTGCCATCCGTGACTCCTACAGGAAGGTATTGCATTTGCCTATTTTGTCATTCCTTTAAAGATGAGGGTGGAGGGATAATCCCCTATTATCATCCAAAACTCAAACATACCAGGATTCTCTGAATCTATCCTTCATCAACAATAGGGGCTATACATACATATTTGAGACTTACAATTCCATGTTCAACTCTATAAATTGTTCCTCAGATTATAGAATAAGGTCTTGCATTTTCTTGTTTTTCATCGATTTAAATAAGAAGAGGGTTGAGGTGCAATCCCCAACCATCATCCATTAAGGACAAAATTTTAATTATCATTAACTCTAAATTGCTTCAACTTTTCCAAGTAAACCTTAGAAATTTTAGTACTAAGCATAACTACATGATCAAGGTAAAAAAAGAGAACACTAGGTACAACATCCCAACAAGATAACCACTTGAGACACCATAGCTCTTCTTTGCTTAGCTTGGTCTTATCCATAAATTGTGCACACTAGAATTATAACTTCAATTTTCCTAAACCCAATAGTAGATATGTATAAGATGCTAATAGAGTATATGCATACATGCAATAATGGAAATTTGGGCATCCTCAAAGCATGAGTCCTTTTTTCTATGGTTTTTTTTTTTGGAAGCTTTAAAACCTTTTTTTGTGGTTTGAGGATCATTGGTATAGTTAATCCCTCAAATAAATGGTCTTAAAGTATTCTAGGAATATCAAGAGAACTTAAGTACTCAAAGATGATTGAAGGGGACCTCACAAGACCAAGACTATAGCATCCCATCTATGGTGGAGAAAAGGGTAAGATCACCATTGTCAATAAGCCTATTCCCAACTGCCCTTCATCCCATGAGTATACAAGAATTCTTCTTGCCACTTGTGCTAAGTAAAAGGACTTATCCAAAGATTGTATTGTATACACTCTTTTGTTGTGCCATGCAAGGTTACCTCAAATCGATCTTTATATTGATCTCCTCAATATATACACCAAATATAGTGCACTTATAGATGCAAGAGATGTGCTTGATGACCTTTTGGTTCCACATGTTGTCTCTTGGAATGTGCTAATTGCAAGCTATGTGCAACATGGGTATGCTTATCAAGCACTAATTTTTTTGAAAAGATGCAATAGGGTCTCACTCTAGATGTAGTTACCTACTATACTTGCATCTTGAAAGCTTTGTGATCTCATTGATATAGCTGAGAAGGGTGAATGCTGAGGTTGTTAAGCAAGGGTTACTAGAAAAAGGCACTACTCTTGGCATTGCATTGGTGAATATGTGTGCCAAATGTAATGCACTTGCAAAAGCGTAAGAGGTGTTTGACTAGCTTCTAGTTTGGGGCCAATTTGAAGTTGAGTCTCCTAGAATGCATCAATTGGAGGGTGTGTCCAACATGGGTATGCTAATGAATCATTGGACTATTTTAAACGGATGCAATGCCAATATCTCTCCTCTAACAAAGTCACTTATACTTGCATCTTGAAAGCCTGTGATGCTAAGAAGGGTATAGAAATACATGTTGAACTTATTAGGCAAGGGTTATTGGAAACTGATACTTGGCATTATGTTGGTGGATGTATGTATGCTAAATGCAGTGGACTTTCAAGAGCACAATAAGTATTTGATGATCTTACAGTTCAAGACATGGTATCTTGTAGTGCTATTTATTAGAGGGTAAACATGAAGATGGTTGTGATGTCATGAATGGTTATGTATGGATCCATACTAGTGTCGTGTCTCTAAATGCTATCAACTTTATTGACTTATTAAAAGCTTGCAATAATATAGGAGAATTTGAGAATGGTGAAGATATTGGTGCTAAGGTTTTCAAACAACGTTTGCGAGAAGGAAATCCAAGTCTCAACAATGCATTGGTGGATATGTATGTTAAATGTGGCACACTTCCAAAAGCACAAAATTTATTTGATGAGTGTCCACTTTATTGTGTGGCCCCTTGGTATTCCCTAATCATAGGGTATGTCCAACATAGACATGGCCATGAATCATTGAATTGCTTTGATTAGATGCAACAACAAGGTCTTTTGTGTTATCATTCCAATTAAATAGGTGGTTGCCTACAATATCTTATTACTATATTATTTTAGCTATAGGTTCGGAAAGCCCGAACTTCCAGAGGGCTTCCTGAACCTACTCCCTTTTCCAAGCCTCCCTTTTTCAATCAAAACCCCCTCCCCTCATCTCTTTCTCACGCGCAATATCTCATTTTATCTTCCCCTTCCCTTTTTTCATTAAAGCCTTCTCCCCCCTCTCACCTCCCTTTTTTAAATTAAACCCCCTTTCCCTTTCTCTCACTTATAATCTCTCTCTTTCTTTTCCTCTTCCCTTTTTTAATTAAATTCTTACCCCCTCCCCCTCTCTCTCTCTCATGTGTAGGGCCTAGGTTCTCTCTCTCATGTGTAGAGCCTAGGTTTTCTCTCTCTCTCTCTTAGATTAAACTTTTTAATTAAAAAATTTTTAATTGAATATTTTAAAAGCTTTTTTTAATTTAAATTGTTTCGAACATAGTTTTTCACACACTTTGAGAGAGAGAGAGAGAGAGAGAGAGAGAGAGAGAGAGAGAGAGAGAGAGAGAGAGCAAAAAGAAAAGAAGAGGAGAGGGATGGAGGGAGAGAGAGGGGGAACAAAGAGAAAGAGAATTATAAAGAGAGAAAATATAAAATTTAAGAGAGAGAGAGAGAGAGGAAAAGAAAAAAGGAAAAGAGAGGAGAGAGGGAGAGAGACAAAGAGAAGAAAATGAGAGAGAAAATAAAAAGAAGAAGAGAAAGAATTTGAACACAATGAGAGAATTATAGAGGAAATATAAAATTTAAAAGAAATAAAGAGAATTATAGAGAGAGAAAATATAAATTTAAGAGAGAGAGAATAAAAGAAAAAAGGAAAAGAGAGGAGAGGGGGGAGAGAGACAGAGAGAAGAAAATGAGAGAGAGAAAATAAGAAGAAGAATTATAGAGAAAGAGTTTGAACATAGAGAGAGAATTATAGAGAAAAAATAGAAAATTTCTTTTTAATTAAATAAGGAGAGAGAGGGAGAGAGAGAGAGAGAGAGAGAGGGGGGGAACACAGAGAAAGAGAATTATAGAGAGAGGAAATATAAAATTTAAGAGAGAGAGAGAGAAAAAGAAAAAGAGAGGAGAAAGGGGGGACAGAGACAGAGAGAAGAAAATGAGAGAGAAAATAAGAAGAAGAAGAGAGAATCTGAACACAGAGAGAATTATAGAGAAATGAGAGATAAAATTTAAAAGAAAGAGAAAATTTAAAGAGAAGAAAAAAAAGGAAAAAAGAGAAGAGAGAAGGAAAGGAGAGGAGAGGGGAGAGAGAGAGAAGAATAAGAAGAAAGAGGAAGAAAGATGGGGAAAAAGAGAAAAGAAAAAATTCTTTTTAAAATTTAAATATTTTTTGAGAGAGAGGAGGGAAGAGAGAGAGAGAAGATAAAATTTAAAAGAGAGAGAAGGAGAGAAGAAAAAGATAAAATTTAAAAGAGAGAGAGAGAGAGAGAGAAAAGAAAAAAAGGAAAATTAGGAGAAAGGGGAGAAGAAGAAAAGGGGGCAGAGAGAGAGAGAGAGGAGAAGAAGAGAGAGAATATAAACATAAAGAGAGAATTATATATAGGGAAAAGATAAAATTTGCATACTTTACGAGAGATTGGGGAGGAGAAAGTGAAAGAAGAAGAAGAAGAAGAGAGAGAACATGTAGAGAGAATTGTAGAGAGAGAAAATAAAAAATTTAAAAAGTGAGAGAGAATAAAAAATAGAGGAGAAAGGGAGAAGGAAGAGAGAGAGAGAGAGAGAGAGAGAGAGAGAGAGAGAGAGAGAGAGAGAGAGAGAAGGATTAAGTTAAAAAGAGAATGAAGAGAGAGAGAGAGAGAAGAAGAAGAAGAAGAAAAAGGAAAAAAGAGGAGAGGGAGAGAGAAGGAAAAGAGAGAGAGAGAGAGAGAGAGAGAGAGAGGGATTAAGTTAAAAAGAGAACGAAGAGAGAGAGAGAGAATAAGAGGAAGAAGAAAGAGGAAAAAAGAGGAGAGGGAGAGAGAAGGAAAAGAGAGGAGAGAGGGGGAAAAATAAAAGAGAGAGAGAGAGAGAGAGAGAGAGAGAGAGAGAGAGAGAATAGACATAGGGAATTTGGGGGAGAGATAGAGAGAGAGGAAAACGAGGAGAGAAAAATATGAGAAATGGATTGTTAAGCGAAGTATCACACTCAACTTCGCTTACCGCTTCGAGGCAACGAAGCTGTCGCGAAGCGGCCTAGCATTTTGTGTGCGCGAAGTGCACGCTGAAAACTAGTGATAATTATAGGGCATACTCAACATGAGCAAGATCATAAACCCTTAAACTATTTTGAATAGATGCAATAGCAAGAGCTATCTCCATATGCTATCAATTTTACATGCATTTTGAAGTTTGTGGTAGTGCAGGAGTAGTTGAGAAGGGTGAAGAAACACATAATGAGGTTGCAAGATAGGGGTTGCTAGAAAAAGATATTATCATTTGCACTATGCCAGTGGATATATATACTAAATGGGGTGCACTTAAAAAAGCAATAGAAGTATTTCATGAGCTTCCAATTCAGATAGTGGCTTTTAAGAATTCACTGATTGCAGGTACAGCCAACCTGGATACATTGAAACAATTTCCAACTTTTTTAGTGAAACGATTGGACAAGGCATTGATCCAAATGGAGCATTCATTTTTTTACTTAATCCACGCACTCATTCAAGTCTTGTGGATAGATTTCAATTGTATTATATGGCTATGAGCATATATTATGATATCATCCCAACCAACTTTGGACCACCATATTGGCATGATTGATCTTTTTTGTTGTGCTAGGTACTTTGACAAGGCTCAAGTTGCACAGTGAAATCATAGGTAGAGGATTCAAGAGAAACCTTTGTAGTTACAGTACTTTGTTGGGAATTGCTCTTGTGGATATGCATGTTAAATGTGATGCACTTGCAGAATCACACCATGTGTTTAACAAAGTGGGAGATCAAAGTACAAACTCAATGTCTCAATTGATTGGTAAATGTGCTGAATATGGGCTTATCGAGGAAGCTTTGAGCCATTTCAAACAAATGCAATTAGAAGGCATGCAAGGAGCTGTAGAACCAAGGAAAAAGCTACATAGTGAAAGCATAGGTAGAGGATTTGAGAGAGACCTATGTAATTGCAGTACTATGGTGGGAATTGCTCTTATGGATATGTATTTTGAATGTGGTGCACTTGTAGAATCACACCATGTATTTGAAAGGTAGTAAAGTAATATAATGTTTAGGAAGTGAAAAAAGTTCATTTTGTATTATTAAATGGTAGGGGTAAGTTTCTTCAAACCAATAAATTGCAATCTTTAAAGAAAACATAGAAATGATTTTGAAAAATTTGCACTAAACCAATGCTAACAACTAACAATAAACAACATTGCAATACATTTGTAATAGTTTGAAATAATATCAATGGATTTTTTGAGTACTTTTATCATGAAACCAGCATTTTATATAAATTTTGAATATCAAAACCAGATATTGTAGAGGCGAGAGCAAGCTCAACCGCCAAGACCCACGGACCGCTTATTGTTCAAGCATTTCAAGCGAGCACTAATGGCTACCTCTCACATAGCCGATGCGCTATCCCTCTCTCCAAGTGTAGTGAGCTTACCTTGGTGCTCGATTGAGTTGCTTTCTCTCTCAAGCACTCCGATAGCTCCATGATTCTTTATGCAAGCTCAAGCATCCTCAAACCTCCACCTCCAAGTTCCATCCTCCATGGCCACACGTGAGACAAGAGAAGAGAAGGGAAGAGGAGAGAAAAAGAAGAGAGGAGATGGTGGAGAGCTTCACCTCCTTGATTCCTCACCCTCACACACTCATTCCCTCGCACTCTCACACTCCCTCCCTCAAGCACAGAGAAGAGAAGGAGAGAAAAAGAAGAGTCCACTTTGCCACACACCAAAGAATGAGCTCTCATTCATCTTTTGAACTTTATATATAAAGCCCTAAATCCCATTTGGGCGGTCATCCCCTTTTTACATGGCCGACCACTAGGCCCTTTTTTCCATTGTTCTCCTATCTTCCTAGCTTCCTTCCTACCACCCATCTACATTTACAATTTGCACACCGGAGCCCGGGGCGCTCTTAAAATAAATCACAGTGCTCCTTTCGCTCTTTTACAAAAGTATTGACTTGCGCTTTTTCTTGAGTGTCTCCTTGATTTAGGACTTTTTCACACTCCTTGTATTTCCCGATTTTTCTTGGTGTGCCTTCGTTCTCCATTCCGCTTTTGCCTTGACTTTGGCTTCTGCTTTAGATTTTTTGGATTTTCAACCTTATTCGTTTGAGGGTTAACAAATATATTTTGTGCTTATTAATAGTTCTGGGCCAAAATGGATGAGGAAAGATCATATGCTTTATTCTACTACAAGCCACTGTACTTGCCATCATGTTGTATATGGCCTCATAGACTTGTTGACTTCAAGGTAATGATAAATAAGCTTTTTGGATAGGTTGGATAGGCAAGCTCTATATTAGATATTATACAAATGTCCTATATGCCTCCTAGCAGCCAAGTGACTACTTCTGTGTATGCACTATTTGAGAACCTCAGATTCAATAAAAAGTGAAGTTTTGGATCTCTACATCCACTCAAGGTGATGGCTAAAGTCACTCGAGGTGATTCAGTACTCATGCTCCAACAACATGGTTGGTGCCTAGTGCTCTCCAATGATTGGTACTAACAAGTTCTTGACACCTTCGATATTTGTTTGTAACCACAAAGGTGAGGCCTATTGGGAATGTTTACCTACAAATAAGTTGTTGAGGTGATGCTAAGCTATTATCAATCTCAACTCAAGTCTCTAAAAAGCTTAATAGCAATGTTCAATGCCCTTATAGATCATACGATAACTACTTGTGCCCAAGATAGCATATTTATGATTAAGTTTGAAAACATATAAAACTGTAATATGCTAAGCCCTAAAATAGGTATTTAAGATTATTCTTGGATTACCAATGGTCTAGAACTCTTTGTATGTGCTTGAGTAGTCATCCAATAATATTAATGGCTATGCAATGCATGGACCTTGTCCTTTAGATACTTCCCATGATTTTTTCAACTACAAAGGCATGCAATGATGAGTCTTAGGGTGTAATGTACCCACCCCTAGAGCCAAACCAAGGGAGGTGATACTTAGAAGTCTCTCAAACACCTTTCCTAAGTAATACTATTTGAACCACATAGGATTCAACAACTTAGCTAGTCAAGAAAATTTGGATTTACCTCATCAAAATGTTGCAGCCTTGACCAACTAGGATCAACCTAAGGTTCCTATGAATTCTTGGTCTGTACAAACAATCTAGTGCCTAATCAAGAAAGGCCACTTTTGAAACCAATTAAGATTGAGAGAAGGCTAGCACTACACTTGGTTCAAAGAGAGTGAGAGATGGTAGTGAGGAGCCAAGCATTGACCCCTCTATCTTAGCCCCCTAGAATGGTGCTAATCCCCTAAAATGGTGCTAATCGGATTCTAAGACTTGACCCTAGGTACTTAAATGTTCTGAAATGTTTATAAATTTGTTTATGAAAGCATTTTACTAATCTAGTCCCACCCATCCATAGGATAGTGTTGTTGGGACAACTATCCTCTCGCTTTCCATTCTACACACCCATCACTTTTAGTTATTTAATTAGGATCCTACTATACTATGAGGAAATATTGAAACAAGTTTCTTAATTCGCCCATTACAAGAGATTCATTGAAGACACTTTACACAAAACACAAAGATAATCCAAAATAGTATTTTTTCCAAATAGTAATTTGAAGCAATCTCAATTTGATTAGTATAGCCAACCTCAAACTAAGATTGATATCCCATCATTGGATATACCAAACCCTTCCCAAGTTCCATCATTATCATCGTGCTTGTTCAGGATTTCTTCTCCATTTTAGAACCAAACCTCATCATCCTTGGTGCCAATCTTCACATTCTAGGCAGTAATAATTATGATTGGGTGATAAAGCCAAACCTAGCAAGACTCGAAGGGGAGAGTCCAATGCCAAAAATATTGTTGTTGATTTACATATTCAAATCCCATATGAGTTTACTTTATACTTTACCAATCACAAGGCAAGAATAGTCATATTAAGACATTATTCCTTTCAAGAATTGAATGAAAGTAATCCACTTGCATAAAGCTAAGAATTCTTAAGTTGATACCATTGCATAATCCCTATCTTGATATTAAATGCAACCAAACAAGTACTAGGCGCTATTTAAGAAAACAACCATTTTATAAACACCAACTCATGGAAATCAAGATATCTCTTTGAGCAATCATTTATTACCTACTCCTACGCAATCCTCTTTTCTAACAAGGGTAATATTTCATTAGCACAAATTTCTCACTAATCTTAAGTCTCTCCCCCTTGTATTGGAGCTAACATGTCTATGTGTGTATATATGTAGATATGTATGCATATCCCCCTATAATGTGGATTGTTAAGGACTCTCCTTGCTTGCATGCACCTCTCATTATTTAAATAAAGAATCATACTCTAAAGACTCATCAGAGTCCTTATATGACTATGGAACTTAAGAGTTCTTAGTCTATGCTTTATAATTTAGTAGGGTCTCCTTTCTCAAGGGTCACACCTAATGGTCATATCAACTTAAGGTTTTTCTCACTCGAATTCCCTGGTAAGTTTCTTTAAATTGGGTCCCTTTCGATTGGGGGTATTCTCGACATAGGGGTTCCAAACATTAGACCAATCACATATCTACCATTGTCTTTCCTTCCTTGGCTATTACTCCCTACACGATTCTACAATGTATTGCATTGTTACCTTCTCACAATCTAGTAAAAGCATCTTACTCATTTATGAAAAATAACATGCTAGATAGCACATGCAACCATGGCTTGAAGACAATTTAGAACAAGTGTATTCAGAGATAGTGGACACTAATCTAAGCACCAAATGTTGCTTTGAGTACCTTGTCTTAGACACTTACACTAACTTATCATTGATTCATCCCCCTTAGACTAATAGACTATAGCTATGTGCTATATAAGAGTAGAGAGCCTCCAAAATGATAATAATATAGAAGAGGGGATGGTGGTATTCTCTCTCTCTCTCTCTCTCTCTCTCTCTCTCTCTCTCTCTCTCTCTCTGTGCATGTCTACCAAGCCTACCTTTGATCATTTGGGAAAAGGGGGGTATATTTATAGCCATGAAAGGAGGTTATGGTGGGGAGATCACATGACCACCAGGAGGAAAGTATGTGGGGGGTGCATGAAAATCAAATGAGACATGGGCCACTACCATGTGGTAGTCAAGTAAAGGAGGAGGGAGTGCATTAAGAGGGGGAGCATGAGGGGGATGGTGATGTTAATGGCAACCTAATGGATGTCACCCTTTCCCTATATCCTCTCCTCTTTCTTACTATTAACAATAATAACGTTATTATTACTAGTATTATTATAATTGTCTACTTGGTTAGCTTATATATGAACTACACTAACCTTTGGGGGTAACTTACTATTATATACAACAAGTAATTAAATAGTCTACTAACTAATTAAATATTAACCTTACTAGCTTTTAGGCATAACTAACTCCTCTACATAGCTAATAAACTAACCTACTATCTTATATTAATCTACGAAAATAACTATTTGCAATGCTAACCTAGATGGTCACTTTAACTAATGAACCAACTTTACTTGACCAATTTTGACTTCCTTAACCTTATTGTCTTATCTCCTTGGTGTCTCTTCTTTTGGTGCACTATTGCAAAACTTTTTGTATAAGAATGTGGCCAAATTTCAAGTTGAAGTTATCTTTTGAATTGTGATTACTATAAGCTTTGAAAAGCTAGATACATTACATGGGGTCTTAAAACTAGCTATTGAGGTGATGGTAGGTATTAATCAAGGTGATCATTCAAGGCCTTTTGTTTGTGCTCAAATGACCATGTGATGATTTTGCTAGATATGATGTGTAATGTGCTGCATAAGCTTTCCTTGGTGGTACATTCTTAGTAGCCTATCAAGAGATGTCCTAGGAACTGCCATCCAGGATTTTGATAAAACCCTCGAAGTTTGCTAGCTAGGCTTGCTTGAGTCTACCCCACAGTGGAAGTTTTGACCTCTCCCACGAGGATCGACCTAAGTTTTCGGGTCAAATCTATTAGTAGCAACAAATTAGTATTAGGGGATTCTAAGGTGTTGTGAGTCAGGCTTTCTGCTTTCTAATGGTCCATCAAGTGTGATTTTTATTCCTTCTTAGGAAAGCTCTCGGCTTACCAAGACGACCAAGCCATAGGCTTAGATTCGTGGGGGGTCCATCCTCCCACTTCCCTTGACAGAGTAATTCTAGTTATCTAATTACCTACCACTTTAAGTTCAACATATAAAAACAGATTCTTTGAATTATCTCCTGATACAAATTTGTTACACGCCCTTAATTCACAACACAAAAACAAAGTAAAGCAATTCCTTCTTAATAGTTCCTTTTAGAAAAATGACATTTTACAAATATTTTCTTGTTCAAAGGTATTATTCTCTCCAAGTTCCATTCCCCAACTAGTATTGGAACTTCCACCACACAATCTGGAAATCAAAGGGTAGTTGGCAATTTGTAAGAGCCTAAGGAGTTTGTGACCATAGCCCCCTAGTACCCTCACCTCCTCCTGCCGGCTAGAGTTTCCTACAACAAGACCTTTCACATCATGATTGGTCTATTCTCACTAACGCAAAACAAAAGAGAAAAACACCTTGAAGTAGGTTTTATTCACATTGCCATTAGGAACACTGCCTCAGTCGGCATTTTGTGCTCACTGAAATACTGCCTCACAATCCTTGATCTATACTCAGTCATCCATTTTTTAGCTTGATGATTTTAGAAAAGATCAATACCAAGCTTGCAATCATAAACATCTTTATTTTGAATACATTATACTTAAACTTCTAACAAGGTTGTTTTTTTCCTTTCCAAAAATTAAAAACATTGGGATAAATTAGCATGAGTGGCAAAATTAGCATAATTGGCAATACTTAATAACATCGAGACAATTAGCATAAGTGAAAAAATAAATTTGAGAAAAATTATCATAAGTGGCAAAATAGCTTCGAGACAAATTAGCATAAGTGGCAAAATAACTTCAAGACAAATTTGCATAAGTGGTAATACCTTCCAATAGTCCTCTTGGACTTCCTCTCCCTTGCAGATTAGTTTGGACTGAATTTAAGTAAGAATTTCATACTTAAGGATAACTCCCTTGGAGTTTTGTGGGTCTTTTCCCACAATAAACAAAAATCTTGGTTATTTTAATTACAAACAGCATGATTTGGCAATTGCATCTCAAGATCTCTTATATACCGAGGATTGACATTCATGATTACCCATCAAAGATTTTGTTTGATCAACACAAAAATCAAAAATATTAAATCTTTTAGGAACACAGTACCTTCCTCGCACTCGCTTAGGTTCATCTTGTACAGACCCAAGTTATCCCTTGGAATTTGAGGTTAAGAATTTCTCAAAGAAATTATATATATGAATCAAATAAAATCTTATTTTACACATGCAATTTCTGTTGCATGTTCATGGGATAAAGGCTTGCTAGTTGTTTTTATTTAAGAAAAATAGTATTTGAGGATCCATGACGGGTGCTTGGTTGATCGTATTCATGACTTCATTTTTAATCCCCATACTCGCCATTCCGTTTGTAGTAATTGTGTACACAGTGTTATTGGTAGCTCCTGCCTCTATGACTTTCGTAGCTTTCTTCTTCTGGGCCATGGTCTTTAATCGCAAGATTGCAAAAATGGAAATTTGGCGAAGGAACTTAAGTGTAATTAGATTGACAAGAATTTTGACTTTGAGGGATGGGGGGGGGGGGGGGGGGGGCGGGGGGAAAGGAAAGGGATCACCAAGAATTTCGAGAAAGCAAGAAGGCACGGAGTATCCTCCTTTCCTTCTTGACGAGAAATATTCCCGTGCCCGTGCTTCTCTTGCTCCACTCCCTCTTGCTCTATACTCTTGAGAAGGGCCTCTCCTCTCTTCCTCCGACTCCTCTCAATGGCTCCCCATGCCTCTTATTTATAGCTAAATTGGAGAAGAAGGGTTGTGGCCAAGAAGAAGAGCTCTTTATGGAAGGGATCTTGGCAAAATCAGCAATCTAAAGCTTCCAAGATACAATCTAATGATGTCGATTTGATCTTTGAGGTCTAGAGAGGTTGCCGAAGATGCCATGACTGATTCGCCACTCTCGGATGATCTTGCTTCATCCCAAGCCTCTTGTCGAACTAAAAAGAGGGAGAGATTGCTAGAGTTAATTATTGAATCTCTAAAGTTGATTTCAAGCTTTTTGTTACAAAATTGGAGATGCCAAGATTGGGAGTTGAAGGAACAGTTTTTTTTCCAAAAAAAAGCGCGCGCGGGGGGGGGGGGGGATTTGTAGCTTGATTGATGTCTTCTTCTTCTTCTTTTCTTTTCATTATCTTAAGCTTTTTAAGCTTGCAAAGCGTAAAGCATTTGTAACGTGCTTGACTTGCCAATTTTAAAATGTGTTCAACTTATGGCTCCTAACTCTCGTTCGCACAGTCAGTTCTGTGATGGATGGCTACAGTCTTTGTTAATCCAAGAAAATCTCAACTTACGATCCTCGGGTATTTTTTGATCGAGATCTTCTCTATTTAATTCTTTTAGAGTTCTTCAAGTCCATTCTGCGAGAAGTCATCAAAGTTGGGATATCACATGATGTGTGTAGACCTTGTCTCCTAGGTGCTTTCTACTATGATTCATTCACAAATGTGTGGAGAAATGAATTTTATGGCCCAAAACCTAATCAGTCAAGGCAATGCTCAGCGAGTCATTATGATGATGTCTTAAGGCCTTCTATATGTGGATACAAACAATGTTTAATACTTCCATTTGATGCACTATAGTTGAACCTTTCCCTCTAAGTGTCATGCATGTGCTTCTATGCCCCCAAACCCCCCCTCTAAAGTGATTTTTTTTTTAGAAATATGGCTTCAAAAATAGCAATCAAAGTGATGCTAAGGTCTAGTCAAGGTGATCAAGAGGGTACACAATTTAAGGACCAACATAATATTTGACAACATCGGTGGCTATGTTCTAGTTGGACCTTACCCCCTAGATGCCATGCATAGTATTAGATGCCATGCATCAAATAATAAGTTATGGCACAAAATCCAATAGTCATGGAGATGAGATGTCGTGGCTCTTGCTTGTAGTATAGACAATATGCATTTGAATTATAACAAGCATGGAGTATCCCGAATTCATTACATGCATAAATGCTTCGAAACCATTTGCCACCACATATGAAGTCAAAAAAAGCATAAGATGAGTACGTAATGATGCCCCAATATCATATGCTTTTGCCTATGCTCTATAAGAGAATATGTCATGAAGCTCAACAATCTATGAAAGCAAGCAAGATATTCAATGCATTTTGCATACTTAGCTTAACACAAGATTGCATATGAATATTTTAACATTTTTAATTTGTTTTTAAAAAGAATATGATAAAGAAACTAGATCCCTTTGTATCCTACTCACTAGTCATTCATCCATCAAACTAGTTCTGTACTAATTTGGCCCACCTACCTAAACTATATATGTTTTAGAATAGATGATCCTTCTCTAATTGAAGGACAAAGGATCAATCCTTTCAAGAAATCTCAACATCCTATTCTACCACAATCCGTAATCCTAAACTAGTCATGCATGTTTTAGATGAGATATGTCTTCTATAATCTAAGAGACAAAAGCCCAATCCTTTCAAGCACTCGTGATCTATTTCTATACATGATGATATATGAGCATCGAAAAAGAGAGAGGATTCTCTATGGTCCCTACATGATGTCAGACCTATGCAAAATAGATGGAAGTGACACATGCTTATTCTTTCAAGAGTTTCCTTTCTCTTCAATGGTTTCACATATCCAACTTATACTCAAGCCCCAATATTGTACTCTATCCCCATGAATGAAAGAAAACACAAATCGATCAAAGATTGTAGCAGATCACCAATCTTACCTTTCTCGTTGTAGTCTCTTTGCTAAGGAAAGCTTGATGGTCTCAAGATTCCAAAAATGCCTCCTTAAGCTCTTGAGCCATTGATATGCATCTGATACATTCATGTCCAATGGTGGCAAGAGAATAGAAAAGAAAAATAGGAAAGTAGCTTCTCCTTCTTGGTCCCTCATTCTCTCACTCTCTTTCTCTCGCATATGTAATGGCCACCTCAAGTCTCCACATGGTATGGTAGAAGAGAAGAAAAGAAAAACAAGAGAAGAGTGATGAATAGAGGCTTCTCCCTATTGGTCCCTCACTCTCTTCCCCACACATGCTCTCTTGAGCTTTGGCTATGATGGAAGCAAGAAGGGGGAAGATGGAAGCAAAAGCTTAGCAATAAGCAACCTCAAACTTAGCCTCTCTCAAGTTTGATCGTCCTCGACCTACATGCTTGTGATTTTTAGATTTGTGGAACATACTCATTTACATTCTTTTGTTATACATGAATACAATTAAGAATTAGTATATGGCAATTTGCATTGTAATGAGATCGCATCTCACTTTTTTAAAAAATACATCATTGTACGATATGGTAAATTTTAGTTGCCATATAATAGATACCCTACCTCTTGGCAACATATTGCTAGTGCCTTACATTTACTTGTGGTAGATTGCTAGTGCCTTAGATTTTCTCTATTATCTCTAAAAAAGGATAACCATGATTTCATGCACCTCTTGATCTTTTTACTAGCTTCACTTTTTACTCCAAGTCTGCTTCTTCCTATCGATTGGCTTTCATTGGTTCATTTGATCTTGCTTTGACTACTTTGATTGGCCCCTTGACTTAAAAATTTTCTAGCCTTTTTGCCACCTTTTTCGTTTAGGGTTAATGATTTACACAATTGTTTTTTTAGATACTGACGAAGGAAATTCGGTATGGCAGCCTCTATACTATGCCAAACTCCCTTTTGCCACAAAGTGAATGAGGTAAGGGCACCACCTAGTCATGGAAAAGCGAACTAGAATGCTATGCAAGAGGGAGAGGAGCTTGTGAGGGAGAAGAGAGGAAAACTCAGAGAGAGAGAGAGAGAGAGAGAGAGAGAGAGAGAGAGAGAGAACTACAAAAAAAGATGAATCAATAAAACTTAAGAGGTCACAAGAGATGGAGAACCCTCAAGACATAACCAATATACACAATATGTACACCAATAGCATGGGCGTATTACACTGTAGAGCATGCATAAGCTATAGTAAGGGAATGAACTGCATAAGCTCATGAGAGAGAATAGGGAAGGCTTAATAGGGCTGAAGAAGGCCTCTTGGCTCTCTCTTTTTTTTTGCAAATTACAAAGGAGAATGCCTCTTTATATAGGCCTTGAGGGTGTTTAGGGAGGAGGTTAAGATAGAATAGGAATTAACACCACCAAAGCTGCATTAAGGCAGTTCCACCAATGTGGAAGCTCCATCTAGATGTTTTGTTGACCAATTTTGTACTTAATCAAGTTCCATCATAGGTGAGTTGTCTCCATTCTCCCCCCCATAGCTTGAGTCCAAGAGCTCTCCTATAACAAAATATGGAGAATCTTCATAAAATAAGATCATATCTAGCAATAATGGAGAGAGAGTAGTGAGAATTCATACATTACTACTACAATTAAGGATGATTTGAGAGTGATTTAGGAGGGGAATTCTAATGGTTTATTAGCTTAAGAGAGAGGAGAAGATAGGGGAAAGGGTTGGGAGTCTAATGAATGATTTTTTATGGAAGTGTTAAGTGTGAGGAAGAAACTGTGGGTGTGTATAAAATTGGGAGGTGGTCTCCACCACAGTTGAAAAAAGTTGGCATCCACCATTTTGGCCATATCTCCTGACTCATAGCTCTGAAAAATTATTTAAAAATACCAGTCAAAACTTCAACTCGTATGCTACAACTTTCATGTTGAAAAGTTTTTTTGGATCAGAGTGGAAGTATTTTTCAAAAATCTTACAAAATCATGTGCCTGATTTTTCTTCCATTAATGCTTCCAAGAAGGGTCCCATTTGTTTGAATTATCATAAGGCTCCAAATCCATGACATTATGAGCCTCACATGCCTTTTGGATGGCTCCAAATCCATTTCATGTCTTTTCTTTTCACATTACACATTTTCCCTTCACCTTCCTCCATTGATCTTTACTCTTCACCCCCCCTTGGTAAACTGGTCCATGAAATATTTTCATCCATCGATTTCTTGGATTTCCCAAGAGGTTGTTCCCACCCTCTTCTTTATTTCAAACCTCCAAATTTACAAAAAATCAACAAAGTGTTAGACAAAAAAAAATAAAATTCTCGAATCATATAGCCCCCCCCCCCCCAACCTGGCTAGAGGTATTTATGCCTCTAGACACTCTTTGGTATCTTGAGCTGACCCCACCTTGATGTGATAGGGTTTTAAGCGCCATCCATTTACCCTGGCCTTGTGCACTTTTCCCTCAATGTCTTGAAGTTTGTAGAAGCCATTGTTGAATTTTTTTGTGACCCAAAATGGTCCCTCCCACCGGTAGAGAAACTTGCCATCCTTTCTTTTATCAAAGTGATTGTCATATCGAAGCACTAAAGATCCCTCCTTGATGTTTTTATATGTTAGCTTCTTGTTGAACTTTTCTCTATGCTTCTCAGCTTCCTGGGAGTAGTGGTTGATGGCTTCTTCACGATCCAATTGTAGCCTCTCTAGGTCTAGTAATATTTGATGTAACTTCTCCTTTTGAGAGCCTACTGTGCCACCTAATATCCAAAGGCTAGCTAATTTCACCTCAATAGGCAAAAGAGCCTCTTGTCCATAAACTAGATGAAAAGATGTGAATCCTAACATGGTTTTGAAGGAGGTTCTATAACCCCATAGAGCTCCACTAAGGTGCTTGTCCCAATCTCGAGGCCTTGAATGTACCTGTTTGCTAATGATTTTACAAATCATTCCATTTACCTTTTCCACCAATCCATTGCATTGAGGGTAGTAAGGGCTAGAGTGTTGTCGTTGAATATTTAGCTTTTTCATAAGTTCACCCACCACATTGGCTCTAAACCCTGGTCCTCTATCTAATAGTATTTCAAGAGGGGTACCAAACCTACAACAAATGTGGTCAAATATGAATTTACTCACTTCCTTAGCAGTGATTCTTCTAGTTGGCATAGCCTCGGCCCATCTAGTCATGTAATCTACCCCCATGATAATATACTCTTTCCCTGATGGAGTGCGTGGTAAAGACCCTATGGCATCAATTCCCCACTTCTCAAAGGGTCCATAGACCTTGATTGGGGTTTGGGGTTCTGCTATGAGCCGTCGTGGTCCTGATTTCTGACATTCTTCACATGTTTGACATCAATATTTGACATATCAGTGTAGACTGGGCCAAGTAAAGCCGGCTTTTGTAGAACCTTTCTACTTGTGATGTCGTGTGCAAAGTGGCCTCCACACACATAATCATGGCAAGCTTTTAAGATTTCTTCAATTTTCCATTTTGAAGGCACTTTCCTAAGCACACCATCCTTACCAAGACAATACAAACTATCATTTACCATGCGATATCTTGTAGCCTTCCGAGCCAGCCACTGTCTTTCTCCCTTAGTCAGGTGTTTGGGAGCTTCTCCTTGCTCTAAGAGGTGTAGAATATCTTCTAAGTCTCCCTTGCCTTGCTGAAGTGGGGGTTTGATAGCCACTGCTCCCACCATTGACTCATTCAGCTTTGATGATGCTAGATTGTTGGTATCCTTGTTCTGGTCTCTTGGCACATGATGTACTTGTGTCTCCCTAAATCTTCTCATAAGAGATTTGGTCTCTCTCATTTTACTAGAGAGGTTTGTATTTTTGCATACCCATGTACCTTGCATCTGCCTTACCAATAGCATGGAGTCTCCAAAAGCATTCAACCTCTCGATTGAATTACTAAGACACCAACAAAGACCGTGAATTAAAGCTTTATGTTCTGCCTCATTGTTAGAGTGGACACAAGATGATTCCTTCACCATAGATTTTCTCTCCTAAAGGAGAGAAAACAACAATGCCTGTGGTTGCCTTATCCTTAGTTCTCTTGTATGCACCATCAAAGTAGAGACTATAAGCATCTACAAGAGTCTTTATGGATGGGGGTGGTGGAAGGTCCTTTCTTTTCACCCTGAGATTTTTCTCATAGCACATGTTTGTCAAAATATCAGCTAGGCATGCTCGAGTTGTTTTTTCAACCTACACTGTATAATCGAACTCTTGAAGTCGGACCACCCACTTTGCTATTTTGTCAGAGATTTCTATATGTTGTAGTGCATAATGATCACAAACCTCTTTGGAAGCAAATATGGCTGAAATTTGGTTACTGCAAACATGAGGGCCAACACAAGTTGTTCCATGGAGGTGTAAATATGGCCGAAATTTGGTTACTGCAAACATGAGGGCCAATACTAGTTGTTCCATGGACGTGTAAGCCTTCTCTAAGGCTTTCATGAGGCAGCTGGCAAAATACACAGGCCTCATGAAGGATGTTTTTGGATATTTTTGTAGAAGAGCAGCACCATTGGTCTCTTCTCCCATGCTAGGGTTTACAAAGAATGTTTCTTCCCAACAAGGCTGGAGGATTATAGGAAGTGACCCCAACATTTTCTTTATCTCCTTAAAATGTCCTTCACTTTGTTTACTCCATACAAGTGTTTCTTGGCGTGTCAGTTGTTGCTGCAGGGGATATATGGCCTGAGAGAGTAAGTGTATAAATCTACCCAAATATCTTAGCTTTTGTAAGAAGGAGACTAATTGTTTGATGGAGGTTGGGGAAGGTAGAGCTAGCAATGTTTCTACCTTTTTTAGATCTACCTCAATTCCTTCAATTGACACTACATGCCCTGGTAGTGTAACCTTGCTTTCCCCAATGTGACATTTATCCTTATTTAGTTGTCCACCCAACCTAGCTAAGCGAGTAAATCCTTCATCAACCTTGCCTAGATGTATGTTCCTTGAGCTGTAAATGCAAAAGTCATCTATGAAAACCCTTATGGACTTACCAAAGTAAGGTTGGAAGACCATATTCATGAATCGTTGAAAGGTTGATGGGGCATTTGTGAGACCAAAGGGCATGACCCAAAAGGCAAAACAACCCCATGGTGTGATGAAAGTGGTCTTCTTTTGATCCTCCTCTGCAATGCGAATCTGGAAGCAGCCAGAGTAGCCATCACACACTGTATACCGCTCATGTTCCGCTACTTCATTCAAGATTTCATCCTGAAATGGGAGAGGAAAGTGTTCCCTCTTTGTTGCAGCATTTAGTGGCTTGTAATCTATGCATACTGGCCACTTACCATTTTTATTTGGCCTCACTACTACTAGGAAGACCCATTCTGAATCTTCCACTGGGTATATGAATCCTACATTCAAGAGTCTCTTCACCTCCATCAACAGTGCATCTTGTTGCACAACTCCTACTCTTCTCAATCTTTGTACTACAGGTTTGCTTCCTTCTTTGAGTTGGATGTGATGCTTCACTGCAGTGACAGCTGTAATGTGAGTATAATTAGAAATAAACAATGATGCATGCTTCTTGAGAACATTCACATAACCCTCCCTTTCTTCATCCTTTATATCCTTGGATATCATCTTATCTAGGCTAGCATCCCACACATCTTCTCCTTGGATTCTTGGTTTGTCTTCTGATGAGGTAGGTTCCTTTAAGGTGATGCCCATAATTTCGAGAGTGCTATCACTCTTTCCACTTGAACTCTCTTCCTCTTCTATCGATGAGAAACATCCACTTGAGCTCCACTCATCGGCAAACGTTTCTAGCTCAAGGTTCTCTTGATGTCCACTCTTCAAGTTGTAAACTACCTTTTGATCATGGCTACCCACCTTACGTGGCCTCAACTCCAAATCCCTTGTTGCCCAATCTTTCCTAGCTTCGATGCCCATAAGCCAAGGTCTCCCTAGGATGAGGGGATATCCTTCTCCCTTTACTGGCATCACATAAACATCCACTGCTGCAGTGATTCCAAAAACAGAAACTCTCAAAGCTTTCACTACACCCACACATGTGATCGCATTATTGTTGGCTATATTTGCCCTAAAGGTTAAGGATTCCATTACTTCTAAGCCTAATTGATGCACAAGCTTTTCTATCATGACACAAACCTCTCCTCCACTATCGATATATGTTTTTCAAATCCGTTGACCTTTGATTTGAGCCTCTACTAAAGGCACTATATCTTTGAGGCCATATGCCTTGATTGCACTAACCATTTTACCTTGCCTTGCCCTTGTGCTTACCATTTTTTACCATTGTCGTCGTAGCTTTGGAGAGGCATGAAGCAGTTGTGGCCAAGTAATTTTTGGCCCTTAAGAGCTCACATCTGCTATGAGATCATAAGGTTGTGTCCGAGAACCCAAAGGGAAGTCGAAGATAACAATTTTGGACCTAGTTCGAGTCTTTCTCTTCTTCCCTTCATCTCTAGGTGCCCGTGATGATGAACTTGCCTTATTGATTACTTCCTTGCTTGCCTCAGTTTGGACACATACCCGCTTGATAGGCATGGTCTCTACTACATCTACATTCATCTTACCTCTCGCTATTTCTTCTTGGAGCCTTCTATCCCTGACCACCTCTTCTATTTTTATGACATTAACATTTGGTTGAATAGCAGGGCTTTCATCTTGAACATAAGGTGGTTGTAAAATTGCAGGTCATGATTGCTCTTGCTCTTGAGTCCTAGTACGAGGAGGGCTTACTTGTTGTCGAGGACCTCTGGTAGGGGGATCATATATTCTAGGGTGAGGATAATTGTACATGCCATGTCCATTTTCTCCACAGTTGTAACACAACATCTCCCTTGCTTGTCGCCGCATTTGTGGTCGATTCCCACCATTCCCCTCGATAGGTCTTCTTGCACCTTGCACAAGATTCACTCTCAAACCCTCTAGTTGATTAGTAAGATTGTTTATTTGTTGGATCATGTCTTCTTGACCTCTAACAAGGCTTGGTGCATTAGATACATTTTGGGAAACTTGAGAGGCCTCCATAATTGTGATGCTGTTTCCCAAAATTGTTTGGCTAGCTTGGGCTTGATAGAGAATCTTTCGATTCTTTTCCCTACTGATTCGCAAAGCATCTTCAAAAGTATTTGGAAATTTCACCTTTACCTTCTCCCTGAGCAAGGGGTACAAACCTGAAATAAATCGATCCTTTTGAAGGTAGTTTGAAGCTCTCTCACCAAGATTCTGTGAGTCTGACCAATGTCCCCAAAGCTTCAAAAACCCTTCCTCATAAGTTGCATAACCATAAGGATCACTTTGATGGAGGGCCAAAAGTCGTTGCCATAACTCTTCAGATGAGTTAGTTTGTTGAAATCTTAGCAAGAAAGCTACATTCAATCCCTCCCATTCAACTCTTTGGGCCGGATTTAGAGTTTGGAACCTCATTCTAGCTTCTTCCTTGAGCACCAAAGGAAAAGCCCTCAACTTTAATGCTTCATCATCCCTCCCAGAGACAAGGCCATCTCAAGGTTGTCAAAAAAATCCACTGTATTTTTTCCATTGTGCCCAAAGAAGCTTGGAAATGCCATGTTGCCTTAGTAGAGTACAAAGATGAACATGTTTATACTTAAGTTGTATTTTATGAGGGGAAGGATGAATGGGTTCACAAATGCATTGATTTCAGCAAGACGTCTAGGCCTCAGTATGCTTTTAATAATGCCTTGGAATCTAAGCTTTGTGCTGGCTACAATATGCACAGTTTGCATAGCAAGAGGTTGGATTGGTCCATACAACTCGCGGTGATTCATGAGAAACTATTATAATAAAATAAAGACATGTACATTGAAGGATGCATTGTAGACTAGCATTGGGAAGATTATAGGTTCTCGTGATACAAGAATCTCCCTTAATCTTTTAGCCCCAAAGTACATGGCAAGATGTTGCTAGAAGAAAATCTTCCTACTGATGCATACATTAACTCAAATGTTTTGTATAGAGTGGAAGGTGTAGAAATTCAGGCCATTATTATTATTCATAAGTGGAGACTACTTAAGAGAGTAGAGGGAATGCACTTTCTTGAATTATAAAGGATTTTTCCCAGATTGTTTCTTTCTGGAATCCACCAACTTTGCTATACAGAGAATTTGCTCACCAGTGATTGTTCTTGCCTTAGTGTGTCCATCCTCGGCGACATATATTTCATAAGGTGTGATGGCCACCTTTTCAACCACACCCAACCTTCGAGCTAGCAACAGTTGAAGGTAGTCTCCATACTTTGCACCTCTACAAAACTCCACACCGTTCATGCATAGTTGTCCTCCTTTGATGTAGATTAGGCCAGAGAGAGAGAGGGATTTGATGATTTGGAGACGAGGACCTCCCAAAAGGGCCTTCACTTTGTTTGCAAAATACTCACCACAATTATGAGAACCTAGCAATTGATGGCAACGTGATTTTTTCCGTTGTGAGAGAATGGAATTTCTAAGGTGAACACCTTTTACCCGCATACGTGCCGTCATCCGGTAGGCATACTTCCTTTCTTAGGCTTCCTTGGGAGACCATTGTGGGAGTCGTGGACTTCGACCAGCTTCAAAAAGAGTTGATGAAGGTGTTGGAGAAGAGCCACTTGGAGCACTTGTTGTAGAGAATGTACCACTATGTGTTGTATCGTCCCGCATAAGGAGGTAGAGAATTGTGGGTAAGAATGTCCTAAGTGGGGCCACCAATTTATGACGAATGAAATTTTGTATGGCAGCCTCTATACTATGCCAAAGTCCCTTCTGCCACAAAGTGAATGAGATAAGGGCACCACCTAGTCATGCAAGAGCGAACTAGGACACTGTGCAAGAGGGAGAGGAGCTTGTGAGAGAGAAGAGAGGAAAACTCAGAGAGAGAGAGAGAGAACTACAAAAAATAGATGAATCAATAAAATTTAAGAGGGCACAAGAGATGGAGAACCCTCAAGACATAACCAATATACACAATATGGACACCAATAGCATGGGCTAATTACATTGTAGAGCATGCATAAGCTATAATAAGGGAATGAACTGCATAAGCTCATGAGAGAGAATAGGGAAGGCTGAATAGGGCTGAAGAAGGCCTCTTGGCTCTCTCTTGTTTTTGCAAATTACAAAGGAGAATTTATCTTTATATAGGCCTTGAGGGTGTTTAGGGAGGAGGTTAAGATAGAATAGGAATTAACACCACCAAAGCTGCATTAAGGCAGTTCCACCAATGTGGAAGCTCCATCTAGATGTTTTGTTGACCAATTTTGTACTTAATCAAGTTCCATCATAGGTGAGTTGTCTCCATTCTCCCCCCCATAGCTTGAGTCCAAGAGATCTCCTATAAAAAAAATATAGAGAAAATTTATAAAATAAGATCATATCTAGCAATAATGGAGAGAGAGTAGCGAGAATTCATACATTACTACAACAATTAAGGATGATTTGAGAGTGATTTAGGAGGGGAATTCTAATGGTTTATTAGCTTGAGAGAGAGGAGAAGAGAGGGGAAAGGGTTGGGAGTCTAATAAATAATGTTTTATGGAAGTGTTAAGTATGGGTGTGTATAAAATTGGGAGGTGGTCTCCACCGCAGTTGGAAAAAGTTGGCATCCACCATTTTGGACATATCTCCTAACTCATAGCTCCAAAAATTTATGAAAAAATACCAGCCAAAACTTCAACTCACGCGCTACAACTTTCATGTTGGAAAGTTTTTTTGGATCAGAGTGGAAGTATTTTTCAAAAATCTTACAAAATCATGTGCCTAATTTTTCTTCCACTAATGCTTCCAAGAAGAGTCGCATTTGTTTGAATTATCATAAGGCTCCAAAGCCATGACATTATGAGCCTTACATGCCCTTTGGATGGCTCCAAATCCATTTCATATCTTTTCTTTTCACATTACACATTTTCCCTTCACCTTCCTCCATTGATCTTTACTCTTCAACCCCCCCCTGGTAAACCGGTCCATGAAATATTTCCATCCATTGATTTCTTGGATTTCCCAAGAGGTTGTTCCCACCCTCTTCTTTATTTCAAACCTCCAAATGTACAAAAAATCAAAAAAGCGTTAGACAAATATTTTTTTGTGATTTTCTCGGATCAGATACTTAACGTGAACTACCCAATCGATTGCAAGTAATGCCTAGTTTAGTGCCATAATTGCTAAAGGAACTTTAATGTATAGACATAATATCTATGCTCAAGATTTTCACTCCATTAGATTATTTTACTCAATAGTATCTTGCCATGAAGTTAAGCATGAGAATTACAAAGGACCGTTCTATCTCAAGGCAATACCTCGATGCCAAATGGCAATGAGGTTACTGTTATAATGCTTGAAAATGGTAACAATGATGACCTTGAACATTGTGATATCCATGTCTTCACCCAAGAAACAAAGTGTGTAACAGTGGCCATGCATCAAGTTATATGCCCATGTACCATGTCATGCTTTTTCCAAATGGGAAAGCTAAATGGCACATTAGGGTTCCATACAACAATGTTATAAAGGATGGACCCCCAAAGTAATTGAGCAACAAAGTTTGTGTTACACAAATGTAGTTCTATGTATACTAACTTCAAAGTGCAAAAAGATCCAGATGCATGTTTCTTAAAAGGTAGGTTATTGCAACAATTTATTATGGATAATTAGTACAACACTGAGCATTGCAAGCTTGTATGGTGTTGTCAAAATCAATAACCATTGCCTACAAAATTGTATCAAAGTTTAGTTGGCATGATATGTGCATTTTATAATACAATGTCTATGTTGTGGAGGTAAATATCACTAAGAGGATTACTTTGTAGTGCTCTTTTATTAGTGGTCCAAGGTTCATGCACCAAGTCATATCAAGTTGCTTTGGTTATCATGTATGCAAAGGACTTGTAAAGAGTTAGTGTTAACCCCGATGCAAGATGGGAAAAATAAAATTCAAATATACGAAATAATGCGAAAAAAGGCAATCAAGCAAAGGAATA
Organism: Lygodium microphyllum; assembly: GCF_053477565.2. Classification (NCBI taxonomy): domain Eukaryota; kingdom Viridiplantae; phylum Streptophyta; class Polypodiopsida; order Schizaeales; family Lygodiaceae; genus Lygodium; species Lygodium microphyllum. Next base: position 77,717,920 of record NC_141160.1, read on the forward strand.
AGAGAAAAAAGGCCAAAATCACAAGGGCAACCTCAAAGGCCAAGTCGAAGAAGACAAAGGCACAGGTGCCACTAAAATTTTGTAAAAGAGCGCCACACTCCCTCTTGTGCAAATTGTAAAATCTAGATGGGCATAGATAAAGGGATAAGGCAACTAGAAAGGAATAGGAAATGAGGACCTTATCAAGATGCTCAGTCAAGTAAAAATGGGATAAACTCAAAAAGTGAATGAGAAGCTCATTCTTGGGTGTGTGGCTAAAGTGGTCTCTCCTTCTTGCTTGCTTATGTGTACTTGAGAGAGGGAGTGTGAGAGTGGGAGGGAGTGTGTGTGTGAGGGTGAGGGACCGTGGTGGAGATGCTCTCCATCTTCTCCTCTCTTCCTCTTCTCTTCTCTTCTCGTCTCTTGTCTCACGTGTGGCTATGGAGGATGGAGGTCGAAGGACGAGGCTTGAGGTTACTTGAGCTCGCATCTCAAATCGTGGAGTTACCAGCTTGCTTGAGGGAGAAGGCTACTCGTTCAAGCATCAAGGTAAGCTCACTACACCCCTTTGGGATAGAAGGCACATCAACTAGGTGTGAGATAGCCATTTGTGCTTGCTTGAAATAATAAGAGGTCCGTGGGTCTTGGCGGATGAGCTTGAGCTCCCACTACATTTTGGTTCCATTTTCGAGACCAATGGATTTAGGCTTGAGCACTTGCGCGCCTCAAATCGAGCTTCAAAGTAGGGTTTCATCCCTGAACTAGTGCTTGATATAGGTAGGAGATTTGGGGTTTTTAATATTCAAAACAAGTAAGTATTTTGGGTTTTGGATGAGTAAGTAAGTAGGATAAATCATTTCAATATTTGAGTTTTGATTTTTTTTGCATTTAGAGTAGGATAGGATCGAAAGATCGAAGCAAAGCGATTTAGGGTTGTTGTTGTAAACCGGCCCAAGCATGGACAAACAAGGGAAAATTGGAAAAAAAGAGCATTTAAATGTGTTAATGCCACAAGGGGAGTAATCAAAGAGGTCAAGAGATTCTCGGAGGCTATAAACTCAAATAATCTTATAGTGCAACTAATGAATGTCAAGGCAGAGGGACAAAGAGCACATTAGGGACAAGGTTACTCATGTGGAGAATCTTTATAAAAGAATCCCAACTAACGAATGACCCATTGAGACAATGGTATCCACTGTGTTTTTCAATGGAATACGTAGTGAGAAACTCTACAAGGCCTTGGCAGGCAACTCAATCTTGCAGAGAGACGCACTAGCTAGGATCTTTGAAGAGGCCATACGAGTGAATTTCCAACTCAAGGAGAGCAGCTCCAAGAGCTCGAATCAAGATGAGGCCAACTCTAGAACCTCAGAAGGGGCAACAACATCTAGCAAACAATCAACAAGCCCAAGCAATCAAGATAAGGGGAAGGGTGCTAACCCAAGCCAGGACCTAGCAGAGATAAAAATGGAGCTAGCCAAACTACAAGAGATGATAAGAAGACCTACGCACCCACATGTCCAATGCATATATTGTGGCGAAAACCACCTTCCAGCTAAGTGTCAAGACCCTAGGTTCCGACCTTACACCAATTCTCATAGGTTCAGCCACGATGTCATGCACTATAGACTGCCGAGGAGACTTCCATACTCACAGCCTTACAACCAGCCTTACCTAGGGAATAGGCCTCTGAATTTCTTTGGGAGAGGAGCCCCACCCTTTTGGCACCTAACAATGCAAAACCAGTCATCCCTAGGATGGAAATCAATAACACACATTCCTAAGCAACTTGGAGCTTACATAACCCCACTGAGTGACACTCCACTTCACTATGTGGACGAGCCGAACAATGAGGAGCCTTATGTGAACCCTTATGTCTCGTACAACGAAGAGGGCAATCTAGTTCTCATGGACTATCAACCAGTGCTGGTGACGGTGTTAGGAAGAGGGAGAGGTAGAGGCTTAGGAGGGAAACCCAAGAGCTGATTTCTTATTGGACTTGCGGTTACTAGGACACATCTCTTCACGCTACCCCAAGAGGGAGCAAGCCAATCAAGATAAGGCTCATCTCAAATGCGTCAAGTGTGGAATCACCCACCTCTTTACCAATTGCCCTAGATGAAAACCATCCTCTAGTTCGACAATTGTACCATCAGTTCCTTTGGGGCTATTCAATGGTGAAACACTTAAGGGGGAGGCCATGCCCATCCTATTGCATGTTATGACCCACGTGCAGACAAAGCAGGCTAGCATATCACCAAGTATATCCCTTGCCCTGAGGATGAGTGAGATTGGATACATGTGCTACACAATCAATTCGCCATTCTCGATTAACGAGAAATACGAGCAAGCTACTAAGGCACTCGATAAGCCCGGAGACACACCCTCAATACCGGTCTACATGATGGCTAGAAGCTTGCATGGGAGACCCACCTCTATCACATTCCACATCTCGAACAACAAACAAGACCTCCACAAGATCTTAGAGCACCTAACGGACGAGTTAGTTATAACCCCTGCTGCAAATCTTAAACCACTCAAGGATCTCTTGGTTGAACCCAAGTGGTGATGGACCAAGGTGGACGATCTAAACTTGATGTACAATTGGGTCTTAGTCAATGACAAGAAAATGAGGTATCAAGACCTAGGAGATAATAAGCAGTCGGATGAGGATAGTTCAGATGATGAGTACAAAGAATGTTGTTCCTTCAATGATGAGAGCAATGAAGAGATTGACACAATAGAGTACGACATTGAGGGACATGTGATTGAACAAATACATGAAGACTCCAAACCGCAGAAGAAGAACATCTTTGAAATCAAGAAGGGAGTCATGCGAATGGATTGCAATCTCACATGGTTGGAGCACATAGGAGTGATTGATCATGAGCGAGCAGGTCTTGCCTAACCAAGTGCTGCACCAGTATTTAGAACACGGAATCACCATCTAAGTTATGGCCTCCAAGAGAGACTCCCTCTTCTAGTGAAGACAGAGAGTTCAATTCCTAGTTGGAAGTAAGCCCATACAGTGATCCTAAGATACCCAACCACCTAAGACAAAACACACTAAGGGAGACCTACCAATCCACCTAAGGCACCGAAGGTTGAAGGAGGAAAGAAGGAAACAGCCAAGGGATCCGGAACCTGAGGAGCAGAGGAAGCCGTAAGACCTACCGAAATGATTCATGAGATTTAAGAAAGGCAATAGGGTAGTGATCTTGCTAGGATCCAAAAGACAAGGGCAAGTAAGTGAGCTTATAGAAGGACCTGCCAAAGCTAAAGAGGTCAATCTATCTAAGGAAGGGGAGACACCCCAACCTATTTTCATAGCTAACGACTTGACCAAGGAAGAGGAGGCAAGCCTTATTGCTCTCTTATGAGAGTACATACATGCATTCGCTTGACCGAGGAAGAGGAGGCAAGTCTTATTGCTCTCTTATGAGGGTACATACATGCATTCACTTGGTCCCTCGATGAGTTGAAAGGGATAGATCCGAGTGTAGTGATTGACACCCGATGCAACATCGGTCAAGCAACGACCATATTAGATGAATCTCAAACATGCTTACGCTGTCAAAGAGGAAATCGATAACATGTTAAGAGTAGGATTCAAATAGGAAATCGAGCACAGGGATTGGGTCTCGCCCATAGTGATTGTAATGAAGAAGAATGGAAAGATCAGAGTGTGTGTTAACTATAAGAAAGTCAACACTGCTATAAAGAGAGACAATTATCTGCTGATGCCCGACATTGAGCATATGCTCGAGAGGGTAGTTGGTAAAGAGACCTATAGTTTCCTGGATGGATTCTTTGGATACAATCAGGTGCAAGTGCATCCTGATGATAGGCACAACACTGCATTCACTACCGAGTGGGGCACCTTTGCCTACATAGTCATACCCTTCGGGTTGACGAATGCACCAACCACATTCCAAAGGCTCATTTGTGCCATTTTCAAAGACATGCTTAGGAAGGAGTTAGAAGTATTTGTTGAAGATTTATGTGTTCACTCTAATTGGAAGGAACACCTAGACAAGCTCCAAGCAATCTTTGAAAGATGTAGACTATATCGTCTCTCGTTGAACCCCTTGAAGTGCCAATTCTAGGTAAAGCATGGATGCATTCTAGGGCATGTGGTGTCAAAGAATGGAATTGCCACGAGCTTCTCGAAGGTTAGGGTTATCGTCGATCTTCCACCACAAACCGATTACAAGGGAGTTCAATGCTTCCTAGGCTATACAGGATACTATTGACGATTTGTGTTGAACTATGCATTAATTGCTAGACCTCTATATAAATTGTTGATAATATTTGAATGAACCAAGGAATGCCAATGCGCATACGAAGAGTTGAAGAAGTCTCTAACCACAGCACCAATCCTAAGAGCCCCAGACTATACCATAACCTTCCACATTCACACTAACGCCTCGAAGTTTGCCATGGGAGCTGTGTTGTGCCAGCCTAGTGTACACAATTTAGATTATCCAATGATCTTTGCTAGCAGATAACTCAGGACATTGAAATGAACTACTCCACTATGGAGAGGAAAGGGTTAGCCATGGTGTTTGCTCTAGGAAAATTTTGGCATTACCTTATGGCTACACCTTTTATCTTCTTTGTTTACCATCAAGCCTTGCTCAATGGTTACTTCTCCTTCTAGAGTTTGACTTCTCTATGGTTGTACACAAAGGGAAGTAGCACTATATAGCTGACCATATGTCTTACATACCCATAGAAGAAGCCATCGGACAAGGCATCACAGACGACTTGCCTGACACGCATCTTTTTGACCTGTCTAGTGAAAGGGGCTTGTTTAGAGTTGACTTGATGCCATACTAGGGAGATGACATAGTCTAAGTGCTTGAGCATGGACTACCTGAAAGACCCATTGAGAAGGCCCAACTTAGGCAACTCATCCTTAAAATACAACCATATTAATTGATAGCATGACAACTCTATCGGTTAGGGCAAGATGGGTTGCTACATAGATGCGTGTGCGAACATGAGATGCTTAACGTATTTGCAGAAGCACACGGTGGGATTGTAGGAGGGTACTTTAGCAGAGACACAATGGCCCGCAAGGTGCTGCAGTCTCAACTATAGTGGCCTACTCTTTTTCAAGATGCAACACAATTTGTCAAGCACTACGACGAGTGCCAACAAACTAAGATACCCATCCACAAAGACCAAATAGATCTAACCCCAATCATTGCAAGGTAGCCTTTCGAAAAATGGAGAATTGACTTCATTAGGCCGATCAGTCATGTAGCGCAATACTCACAGGCTAAGTACATTATAGCCACGGATTATCTCACGAAGTGGGTAGAAGAAAGAGCCACTAGAAAAAATGATGCTAGAACTACTGCCAAGTTTCTTTGGGAGTAGGTGATCTCACGATTTGGCTACCCCATTTAACTAGTCAATGATGGCACACACTTCATTAATGAAGTGATTACTCACCTCTTGTCGACCTTTCTGATCATCCATCAAAAATCCTCACTCTATTACCCTCAACCGAATGGCCAGACTGAGTCTACTAATAAGATCTTAGTGAACATCTTGACCAAAGTAATCTTTGCCTCACACAGCGACTAGGATAAGAAATTGATGGCAGCCTTATGTACCTATCAAAGAGCTTATAAAATAGCGGCACGACAAAATCCCTTCAAGCTAGCCTATGGGACTGAAGCCATTCTACCTATAGATTTCTTTGTCCTGAGCCTAAGAGTAGCCATCCAATAGAGATGCCACAAAAAGGAGACATGGACAAAGCGCCTAATAGAGTAAGAACGCTTATTAGAGACTCGACTTCTAGCCACCCATGTGTTAATTTGCGAAAAGGCAGGACATAAGAGCTAGTTTGTCAAGCACATCAATAAGTAGTGAGAATTCAAGCAGGGTGACTTAGTGTTGTTGTACTCAGTAAAAGGCTATAAATAGAAGATGAAATTTAAGAGAATAGGGCCTTATCAAGTCCGTGCTATCAACTGAACCAGCAATGTAGAGATCGAGACCCTAGATAGAGAGGGCATAGGCTTCTTCAATGGTAGCTGCATAAAGAAGTACTACCCTCCCACACATCCATTGCCCAAGCCGCCCATGCTACAATCCCCTGTGAAGGTTCAAGTTGCCAGAATAATGAAAATTGATGAGGAGGAGGAAGAAGTAGTAGCATTTGCTTACTTGCGCATAATGGCTGCCCAACAAACACATACCTTCGATGCATTGATCGATGAGGGAACTGATTTTAATATCTTAATTCATAATCATTGGGCTCAAATTGGCCACCCACAACTACAACCTAGCAATGCCAAAACTTAGCCCATTTAGGGGTTGGATCGTATGCCCTTTCACGAAACTGCAAGACCCTATCGAGTCTGAAAGCATACTCGTACTTTTTCATGTGTTGCCAAATACAAAAGATGTTGGTAAGGAATCGTTGTTAGGACGCTCATTTAAAAAGCAAGCACATTGTAATGTCGACTACAAGTCTCAGCGTAATCACTTTGCTATTGGCAATGTATGAATAGTGACTGCTTTTAACAAGGGCAGCATGACTCCATTAAACTCGCAAGGCCACCGATAGAGAAACCCACCACCAAGCCGAATGAAGGGGATCATGACTCGTCACAACTCACCAAGACACACCGCTAGCGAGCCACTGAGATCAGAGCTAAAACCCTGGAATCACAGTTCAATTGGGTGCCTAAACATCAAGGACTGCCACCTAGGAGCATACAACCATGACCTCAACCTAGGAACTCATACTCGAAACCTAGGAGGCAATGAAGAAACTATAGGCACCGATGAACGGTCACGGGTCCCCAAGACCTTATTGCAAGCGCGAGGCTATTACAAGGGCAATGCCTGGATATGGGTGCCTAAAGCTAAGAGGGAAAGTGGCACTATTCAAATGCCACTCTCAAACTTAACCACACAAAGCCCCACAACAAATCAAGCACTAAATCTACAGAGGACTCAAGCTATGAAGCCCATAGAGCCCCATGCCATTAAGCCAGCAGAGCCTGAACAAGTCTATCGACCGAAACCACAACTTGCTGACTCCAAACTGACCCAACCTAGCACTGTTAGTACCCCCTAAAGCCTCAAAAACATCTGGCAGTACAATGTCAAAATCACAAACCAAGCTTCGTGCACAAGAGGCTAAACTGCACACTTAGGAGCAGCCACAACCACAGACGTCAGTCATCACTGAGCTGTTGAGTCCAGTCAAACCCTAGCCTCTAGCAGGTCTTAAACCCTCTTACGAACGATGATCGATTCTTACCTTGGCCATAGACTCAGCTAAAAATACAAGGGATGACTTGGTCGTTTGCCTTTGGTGTTTGGATGTCACATTTACCACACTTGCTAAAAGCTATGACTGATTAGACCTAGGTCTGTTAGACGAGCCTTTAGCAATGGAGGTACACACACTGCCTTGCTCATGGAAAGAATCAGAATTTATGTTCGTTAAAGCTCCCAGGAAAATGAGAAACTCATTACCACCGAGATTTCCCGCGAACAAGCATGCAAGCAATGCCTTGTTATGTCTTGACAAGGGTACGGTTCTTGCCACCGACCAAGAAATTGAGAAGTTGAAACATCTTGTTGACAACAACTCCTCTTTCTTGTGACAATGGTATGCTCTCCAACTTCAATGGGAGTAAGAGGGCTACCGAATCATGACCAATGCTGAGCAAAACATGCAATCAAGTCCTCGGAATACGACCCACTTGCGTAGCCCCAACCTCCTATGGGGTGTTGACCACCATTCCCACATGGCCCCTCAAAGACCACATCATGACTCACCCCTACCTAAATCACATTTTGATAGAGGAGGAGTTACACATTGCTAGTAGAATAGACTCCAGTGATTTCCTAATGTATATCCTCACCTACATCACTCATGTAAGCATTTGACCTGTTGACATGGACCACTATGCTAACATGGTGTACAACCAGAACTTCTACGCTTAGCTCATGCAAAAGTGAAACACCGTGAGCATGTGCTAAATGGCCTTAATCTTCAACCTCTAATACTAGGAAGGATTTTTTCTCATTTCCAAAGGAGGAGGGGGTAAGATGGAAAGACGAGGGTAAGGTCGAAAGACATACTTTAGAAAATTCTCATGGATCTTCATTGGATTGTGCGAATTGTGAATAAATTTTCTCTTTCTATACTTAAGCTTTTCATTTTTCTATAAGTGCATAATCGCTCTCTACTCATTATATTAAGAAAACTTTCATTCTCAGAAGAGGAATAAGCTAAGTATGGCCTGTTAGTGGAGACAAGGGCCTTCAACCAGTTCAGGTTCAGGCATGTCCTGAACTTGAAGGATGTGGCTATGGAAGAACGGGCCATAAAATAGATATTAAAGCAACACAATCTATAGAAGTACCTTAGGCAAGCCATGGATTATGAGAAGTGCATATAATTCCTCCGAACCTTCAACAAGAACCATGGCACTGTAACTGTGCATCAAGAAAAGGAAACTTGCTAGCGATGACTAAGTTGGTGGAGAGAGCATTGGGCCTACCCAAGAAGGTCAAGAGACAGCCCAAAAGAGATGTGTATGATATGCTGGGAATGGACAAGATTTAGGTCCACACCAACGATGGCATCAGTCTCACTGACATCCTAGATTCAGAAGTCGAGCTCATGGTCCATGCCTTATTCTCCAGTCATAGGTACAGTGCACTGATTAGTCGAATCAACGTACCTATGTTGGAAAGCATTGTAGCCAAATCCCTAGATGAAGTAAACTTAATTGGCTTTGTGTGAAAGATAATAGAAACTTCAACAAAATCATTGGCCACAAGTGGAAGACCAGTAGTGAGAGGTGAGTCTCCAACCTCCAAGGCAAGGAAGAATTCATCGTCTAAGGCCTTGTCTTGGCAGCCATCATCAAAGAGGCATAGGGGGAAGCACAAGAAGATGAGAGAGTTGATGAAACACAAGATAGGTCCCCTCTCCACCAAGAACAAGAGTAATCTAGTGAGAGGACCATGAGCGACGAAGAAGGGAAACAAGAAACATGGTCTAGCCATGGAGGGGCCAAAAAGCCTAAGAAGAAAATCCCCAAAGGGAAGGCAGAAAATGAGAGAAGGAAGAAAGAAAGAGCTGACTACCTCAAGGCCCAAAGGAAGTCCAGGGAGGAAAAAGAGGAGAGAAAGAGAAAACCTGATGAAGAAGACGAAGAGGAGTGTGTGCGAGAAGCGAGCTTTTCCAGGCAACCTCCATTTCTTGTTCCACATAGTCCACTTATTCCACCCCTTGATTTTTTTGACCTCCACCATTACCGTCACTACCACCACCACCACCACGACTACCTTCACTCTATGTACCTCTCTCTCTCTCTCTGTCTATATATATATATATATATATATATTCTCTTTTTCTCTTTCTAGCACACTCGATCAAATAGCACTCCATCTCGTGTAAACTATTTCTCTCTCTCTAGCACGTAACATGGATTCATTCATGCGATCACCTCCAAAAGAATGGAACACCATGGCCCACCTCTCTCTCTCTCTCTCTCTCTCTCTCTCTCTCTCTCTCTCTCTCTCTCTCTCTCTCTCTCTCAAATTACTCCATGTCTTTACTCTCTCTCAATTTAGGGTTGTACATGCAATTTCTCCCTCACTCTACATTTTCTCTCTCTCTCTCTCTCCTACACACACACACACACGCGCGCGTATATAAATCTTAGTCACTCACTCAGTCTCTATGTTTATCTCCCTCTCTCACTCACTTTCTCTCTCTCATGCATGCGATCAATTCACATTGTGTAATAATGCCTCACATTAGATTATGGCATGTGTTATAACAAATAGTTCTCTTAAATCTGAAATACCTCTCTCTCTCTCTCTCTCTCTCTCTCTCTCTCTCTCTCTCTCTCTCTCTCTCTCTCTCTCTCTCTCTCTCTCTCTCTCTCTCTCTCTCTCTCTCTCTCTCTCTCTCTCTCTCTCTCTCTCTCTTATAATGTAAATGCTCGCGTAGCCACTCTATGTTTTTAGAACTTTAATTGCAATGGATTGTTAGCTCTCTCCCCTCCCCCCCTCTCTGCCTTCCCCCCCCTCTCCCCAACAAATATGATACAAGACAATTCATACAAGCAATCAAAATGTACATTTATATTGTGTTAACTCTAGAAAAAGTACTTTTTCTTGTCAAATTAAGAGAGACAAGATCACCAAAGGCTTGCCAAAATTTTGACACGAGCCATCCAACTAGATTGTATAACAATGACTTTCTCAGCAAAATAAAATGCTGTTGTGCTAAGAGAGGTAGTGTTGGCATTGCATTGCTAGTCACTATATAGGTGGTGTTGGAAAAGTCCTTCTGCTTCCAAATACAATGTGCAAGTTTTCTTTAGCGAGTGTGGGTTGGTGTATAAACATGTTGGCATTTGCATCCATCCCAAACACTCAGAGGTACACATAGTATAGGTGCTTGCGCGCCAAATATGCTTTTCCTTCTGCGGCACGGTCCATAAAATCTTAGCAATTACATGTTGGATTCTTTGCAATGTGCACATCATAACACTCTTGCATGACACTTGAGTTGGGTGTCTCTAGTTTAAAAACCTCATGCTTCAAGGGCTTCACCACTGTGTGGCCCTTCATAGTTGCATCTAGAGCCAAAATTGTGCAGCCTGTGAAACAACTCTTCCATACTTACACGAGTTCTCGTTAGAATCCACCTCTTATGCTTCCTTTTGTTAAAAAAACCCACCACTCTCCAACATGTGGATTTCTTCTATGGTCAAATTAGTGCCTCATGCCACATGCCATACTTGTGGAACCTTGGGCGGTGCGTGATGAATGGAATAACAAATGTTCCATGTATGGTCCACACTATCATTACAAAACCACATGAACTAGCACCACATTCCATGTTGATTGGTAGCTTCTCCTCTTGAGCTAGACCACTCCATGATGCCCCAAAACAAAGGTGCAAGCAACCCATGAGACATATTTTTTATAGGTTTTTCGCATTTTCCCTCTAGCTCCCAACCATCCTTAACATTGTACATAGCTGCTAGCTGGAATCCTTCTTATAGCCCAAACAATGTCATGAAGGACTCTCTCCACCACCATTTCCTCTTAACAATTTGGTGATACTACCCTTCATTGGTCGGAAGATAAAGGGTCCTCAAAGTTTAGTTTTCTTGTACCCTTTCTTCTAGATATGTTTTCAGTCATATACTCAGCCTTGTGAGAGGCGTTGGCTTCCTCGGACCCCACTTTCCCATTAAGTGTGCATTTTCTTGCTAAAGTCACATTGTCCCCTTGAAAATCGAGATGTTTATGCAATTTAGTTCCTCTTTCCACCTCCTCAACCATCCTTACCATTGCTTGAGGTGTGGGGCTAATTCCTTGTTGTAGTCGACTCAAAAGCTTCTTTGCACTGGGTCTTGCACCATGGAACTTTCCACCAATGAATGCATGTTGTTTTGTGCTTTGTAGTAGAGCATTGGCCAAATCACTGACATGTGCATCATACAAGTTGATAGATCCCTTGAATTCCTCCCTTGCCAACCAACTTGTATGCATTGGATCTACTAGGTTTGTGGCTGGTATATCAGCAATGTCCTCCACCACCTCGACAAAAATATAGCACGAGAAGGTATGGAGTGTGAGAAAACAAATGCACCACACATCACATCCTACTATTACAAACTAGTCTTACCCCAACAAAGTGCCGCCTCCAATGTGGATATCTGATATGCCACCAACTAAGCCAACAATCCATTGCTAGTAAATTGCAAAATCCAACTTTCCCTAAGCCCCACCAAGCTCGAATGAATCGACATTGCATTGTTGCATCATCTTTCGTGATTGTGCCCTTCACATGCAGCACAAGCACTTATGCTCATCTTGGAAACTCTTGTGCACATATTGTGATGTGTGTATTTGGAGACTTTGTTCCCAATGAAATAAGCAAGATCTCTCCCTTCCTTGCATTACATTGTCCAGACCACCATTGAACAATGTGCAGATGGCCCTCCAATTGGCAGCTACCTCATCTACCATGAAACCTTGAAAATCAATGCTTGGGTGTCCACAGTTCTCCATTACTTCATTTATCTTTGTCCAAAAAAGAGCTTGTGCATCTGTATTCTCTTTCTTCATCTCACATATTGCCAGAGTCATCAACTCTTGTACACTACAGAAATACAAGACAGGAATGGGAGAGTAAGGAGAACTATGTTACTTAAGTTTGTGTTGTGACGGTAGAATCACGTAAGAGAAACTACCTTGGAGCATACATGTGTGCTGCCATGGTGGTCCAATCATTAATGCAATGCACGTGGTTGAAGCATATCCAGCTATTGTGCACATCCCAGTGCCATTCCCTCACATACAATTCACTAAGTCAAGCCCTTAAGGGATGGCCCAATCGTTTACATTTTGAATATAAAGCGCCTACTATCATTGTCAACGACTTGCCCAGGAAATAGGCTACCATGGAAAAATCTATTATGCACAACGTTGCTTTAACTTTAGAAGATGATATTCCATTCCCTGGTCACTCTTAGCACATGCTACATGAACCATGTGTTTGAACCTAATGCACTATCTCTCATCAGCCACCCTAGCCCACACACACACACTCTCTCTCATACCTTGGACCCTAAACCCAAATAACTAAGATAGATGTGAGCGTCAGTGATCCCTTTCTCAGTGAGCAGAACAATCCTAATCCACATGCACTTACACTTTCTCTTCATCCCTCCAAAAAAAATAACATTTTAATGTACAGTCATGTTAACTAATTAATTAATATTCCTATACTAATACATTGATTTATATGAAACGATTAATACTAGTATATAAATTAATAAATAAGTTAAGTAATATTAATATATCAATGGTTCACTTCATACTACTTGATTACTATAATAACTAATTAATTAATAAACTAGTTGATATACATGAACTAATAAACAAGTTAACTAACATCAGTTAAGAAATTAATTAATAATTTGATTGATATAATTTGACCAATACACTAATTAACTAATCAATGAACTAACTAATACCATCTTAGTAAATATTATTTGATTTATATATGTGTTAATTAATTATTATACTAATAAAATAATTAATTAATCATTGATTTAATATATTAATATTAATTAATTGAGTAATAAATAGTTCTTATTACTAAGTAATTATGTGATAAAATTATGCAATATTTTTGAAAAAAATAAATACTTAAATTTAATATTAGTGATTACTACTTGAATTAAAGATATTTATTGGTGTTAATAACTAATTAAAGATATTTAAGTAATGTATAACCAATTAATAAATAATCAATGATTAGTTATTAGTTATTAATTTTAACTAATTTTTTTATTAATTTCAAGTAACTAGTTATTGGTTATGACTAATCAATTTTTAGTTATTAGTTATCAATTTTAAGTAATTAGTTATTAATTTCAACTAATCGATCAATATATAATTTTATTGGCTAAGTAATTGACTTAATAGTTATTAAACCCATTAGTTATTTATTAATTATTAATTTCAAGTAATTAATTACTTAACTAAATAGTAATTAATTTTAAGCACTAAGTTATTAATTTTAACTAATTAAGTAATATATCATTTGATTACTTAATTAATAAGTAATTACTTAATTCGTTAAGTGGTTACTTAATTAGTTATATGGTTTTAATTAGATAATTAATTATTAATTGATTATTAGTTTATTGGTTAATTAGTTGCTTAATAATATATTTATTTATTAAAAATTAAACTTAAATTTTTATTCATTAACTAGTTAGTTAAAAAATTTATTACTTACTTTCTATTATTACTTAATTAATCAATAGATTGATTAGTAAGTGAATTTTGTTAATAATTAATTAAGTACTTAATATTTAATTTATTGATACTTAATTAATTAGTTATTAGATATTTTTTGGCTTATTATTAGTGTTGGGCCTTACACATGGCACAAGTTGTTCATTGTGAGACGCCTGTCTATGTCATTGGAGGTAGAGAGGTGAGAGTTTTAAAGTCATGATATGGTCATGTTGGATATTGTCTATATATCACACTTGTTGGCTCTATTTAGTGAGTACAATTACTAAAATTAGTATTTCAAGCTTTAAATGCAAGTACATGTGCTATATATTCTAGCGTACATGCATTCAGATATCTCTTACAATGGAATCATTCCTCCAGAATTCACAAAAGACAGCATTACTGCGAATGAGTGGGTGCAAGATACATCAGGATCCCCAATAAGAGACCAATATGAGATGCAACATTGTTAAACTACTATACAGATGTTTTGTAAACATTTAGTAGATTCCTAATCTATTATATGACTACTAAATAATGTAGGTGGCATGCAACGTGGCAGGGCTTTTTGGAGCTCATTCTTGCAAACATACACAAAATAAGGGGACACCATTTTAGATTGCAATGCGAGATGTGGTGACTTTACATCGGTAGCGCTAAATTCCAATAGATAGATTGCATGTTTATATCGCTTTGCCAAATATGGAAGATATCTAAGAGCAAAGGTAATATGTTTACATAAACTTGTACAATATCTAACTTTAATATAGTGTTCTTTTTCATCATACCAATACATGGGTGCTCACCCTTCCACATGCGCATGTACAACTACCTCCCACAACCCAAAAATTAATCGTATTACATATGAATGGGGTGCTTCTACATAGGCGGCCAAAGCAAAAGGGATCATTACCAGTGAAGCCCCTAGAAGTGGGCACGTATTGGGTGATTTTGCAACCAGGGCTTGCAAGCTTTTTGAAGGAAATATCTAAATTGTTTGGCATTGCCATCTAGAGCTCCATGAAGGAAGACAACTTAAGTGAGCTACTCTAATTGGTTAGAAGTGAATGTGTGAAGTCGTCAAAGCAAGCACTAGCCTTTGTATTCCAATATGGACAAGGCAAGTGCAAAACAACTCCCACAACAACTTCTGCCTGAAGGAGTTATACAAAGCCTCGTTTAATGAAATGTTATAATGACATTGATTGGTCACACTTCAGCCCAACAACAACACTATTTGTGGATGATAGCATGGAGAAGATGCAGATGAACCCACCCAACACCTTTAGATACCCACCCCCATTTGAGGGAAACCCCAAGGACACTATCTTTCTAGAGCACATGCTTCCCTACTTGGCTGAGCTAGTGTGCTTCCGTGGTTTAATAGACTTTGTTAGGGATCACCAATTCCACCCCTCAGCAATGAAACTCAATTAATATTTGATGTGCATGATGAATATGTACTTTCAAAATTATTAGATTGTGTTTATCTACAAGCGCAATGAAATGAGAATGAGAGGGAAGAGGAGAAAAAGAGAGGAATGTGCAAGTGAAGGAGATTGTTTATAGGCATTCACTCAATTACAATACTACAAGATGTGTAAACAAAGCACGTACAAAATATCTAGGGAAGGGTGGAGTGTAGAAACATGCATGCATGTGAATATATATGTGCATAGTGGGTTTAGTAACAATGAGATAATATTGTTATCTTGATATTAACTATTCGAACAAAGTGAAAAACAATAGATATCGCATGTTATTGCAGTGAGTGCAACAAACTATTTGATACCCTATCCTCTTATAGTAAGTTCACACAATAATGCTCAATTGAAAGTAGTGAAAACATGTGCAATATAGTTTCACTTATGTGTGCACAATGGAAGTGATATATCTGGATATAATATCAAATCATGCACATAAAAGTGAGAGGTACGTGAATGTATATATGCATGTGGGATAACAATGTGATTCTTTTCATCCTGATATTAACAGCTAAAAGTGTTTAAGAAAATTTACCTCATGCAAACCCTTTGACCCTTGTAAAAATTAGAGGGTTGTGAAAAATAGATTAATGAACCTTGCAAAATTAAGAGGGGGAGAGAGAGAGAGAGAAGTTGCTAGCTTAGAGAGTGTGTATGAGAGAGAGAGAGAGAGAGAGAGAGAGAGAGAGAGAGTGTGTGTGTGTGTGTGTGTGTGTGTGTGTGAATGTGTGTGTCTTTGTGATCGCACAAGGGGGGAGAGAGAGTGTGAGTGAGTGAGTGAGTGTAGGAGAGGGAGAAAGCAAAAAGTTACTAAAGAAGTTGCTAGCTTAGAGAGTGTGTATAAGAGAGAGAGAGAGAGAGAGAGAGAGTGTGTGTGTGTGTGTGTGTGTGTGTCTTTGTGATCGCACAAGGGGGGAGAGAGAGTGTGAGTGAGTGAGTGAGTGTAGGAGAGGGAGAAAGCAAAAAGTTACTAATTGAGAGAGAGAGAGAGAGAGAGAGAGAGAGAGAGAGAGAGAGAGAGTGTGTGTGTGTGTGTGTGTGTGTGTGTGTGTGTGTAAGAGGGGGAGAAAGAGAGGAGTTGCTTATTTGGTCTAGTGCTCTCTAATCTAATATTCATTAGTTGCTTTATTTACTTGATCTATATGTATTTGTGAGCAACACAAGGAGAAAGAGAGCAAGCAAGAGAGAAGGTGAGTGTAAGAGAGGGAGAAGTAAGAAGTTGCATATATATATATATATATATATATATGTATATATATATATATACATATATATTGCTGCATGGGACTAGGAGAGATAGATAGAGAGAGAGGGAGAGGGAGATGGGGAGGAGAGAAAATAGAGAGAGAATAATTGGTGGAAGATGGGGGATAGAGAGAGAGAGAGAGATACCTGTACTTAAGGTAATTAGCATGGGGGGAGAAACATGGGAGGGGCTGGTAGTGGTGGAAGCAGTGGAGGTGGTAGTGGCAGCGGTGGTGGAGGCGGTGATAGAGGTGGTGGTGGAGGAGATGGTGGTGGCAGTAGGGGGCGGTAGTGGTGCTTGATATATGCACAAGACAAAATGAGAAATAAGTGGAATATGTGGAACAAGAAATGGAGGTTGCCTAGAAAAGCTCACTCAAATAGCTTGCTTCTTGCCCTTCCCCACGAAGAGCTGAGGAGGACATAGCTTTAGCAACACGCATGTCCATAGAGCAATGCTCAAGGGAAGAAGAGATAGTTGCCATGAGCCCAGCTAGAGACAAAGGCTCAAGTTCTAGCACCCAAATGCTATAAGCTTTAGCACTACCAATTACGAAGGGCAAGGATAAAGATCTATTGCACCCACTTCCAGCTACCCTAGTGCCGACCACCCCAACAACCACAACCACCCAAGGCTCTACACCTAAAGTCAATGCCAACAACATCTTGGTCTGGGTGCAATTTTAGACTCTCATGAGCATGCAATGACTGAATGAAGAGCTAGTAGTGCTATACAAAGAGATGCAAGGGGATATAAAAAATATCTAGGATGCCACAGAGATGTTAGAAGCAACAATAGAAGAGATAGCCTAAAGGTATCAAGAAGAAATAGAAAGTTTGAAGAAGAAGGTAGCCTTAGAGCTTGAAGAGTAGAAGAGATTAGAAAGGAAATTTGAGAAACAAGAGCAGAGGCTAATGACCCTAGCTCAAAGGCAGGGAGAAAGCTTCAAAGAAATAAAAAAGAAGATAGAAGAATGGACAACCATAAGTGAAAGAAGAGTAAAAGACTTAGCGCAACATTTAGCTCGTGTAGAAGGGGACAAGATGCTCCCATAGAGTAGAGCAAAGGCCGCACAAGTAAACTTAGAAACCCAAAAATGCACCTTCCTCAACATTATCATAGATGTCACCCAAACAAAAGAAGGGGAAGCCATTGATTCATTGAAAAGAAAGCTTGGGATTGCCCGCAGGGCCTTGAGACAGAGGCTACATATGCCACCACAAGTAGTAGGAGTCAGCCTAGGCCTATAGGATCAAAGGAACTATTTGTTGAGGGCAGGCTTGACAATGCAAGAAGTGGATGCCCTAGGATTGATCGAAGCACCACAGGAACACAGGGAGGAGGAAGAGGCTGAACACTTTGAAATGGGACAACTAGAGGAGGAGCTAGTCCCACAACCTCCTTCCCCACGACCTGAAGTGCAACAAGAGGTAGACACCTCTACTGAAAGGAAGGCTGGGCTCAAAAAGAAGAGAAAGCATATGCTAGAGTAAGCATGAAGAAGCCTAAATGCTCAACCATAAGTGGTGCCAGTAGTGCCCATCCCGCCGAGGGAAGATTGCTTCCTGGTAAATTATAATATTGAGCTCATATTCTTGGAGCAAAGAGAGAATAACCGTGAACCGTTTGACTTTGATTTCTGATTCCCCACCGCATTGAGTAGAGTATTATCAATAAAGTATTATCAACCAGGGTGGTGGAAGAGGTGATCAATGTTTGAAGGAGGTTGGGAGACAAGTGGACCTCTGAGAGAGAGAAGAATCCTACCCAATGGGGAATAGAGGCTTCAAACTACTGAGAGAACAAAGTCTATCAAGTGCCCAAAACAATGAAGGCCTATGAGTGCCAATTGAAGTAGAGGAGGTGCATCTAGGAACGCAACACAGACACCTGGATGTCATTTTGTAACACCCTACCCCTCGAAAGAAATAACCCTACTTTCATGTCATATCCAAGAAGGGTAGGCGTGGATTACAATCCAGACATCCACTGTCGATATGACTTCCCAAGGGTATATAATGTCAATGCCACCAAGCTTGAGAAAGCCCTCACTTTCATGCTACAATACCTATACGACTCAATAGCCCACTTTCTTAATGAATTCACTTCATGTCTAGACCCAAGCTTCCTAACTATGGCATAGACAGCTGCGCTATGACTAGGTTAATGATATGAGCTACCCTCCTTCCCTCTTTTTTCTTAGCTCTCTTAGAATATATAAATGATAGCTGCTTCACTCCTGTAATCATCCATTTCTTTCCACCACTTCTCTCCAAGCACGAATTAACCTCAAAGGATACATGCAAGGCTAGAAATTCCTTAACAAATCTCTTAATCTCCCAACTCCTCCCTCTCATGACTCTAATGACAAAGATTAGATTTTTGTCCATTCAAAAAAGAAGAAGAAGAGAAAAGACAATGAGAAGAGAAAAGAAAAGAGAAGAATAAGAAATCATGAGAAGAAAATCACAGGAGAAAGCAAATGAATCATCTCACTACATGTAGGCCACAATCACTGCACCTAGGGGTCCTCAAGTTAGGTGCATCCGGTTGCTTTGGTCGGCAGGTGGACCCCCTAGCCCATTTTGATTCCCCACGTCACACTTAGGGCACATCAAGGGTAGGACATACATAGGGGGGTCATCCCTCGTCTATGGTTTTAGACATGTCTCCCTAAGCCACACTCACCGTACCACCCTCAGGCATGAACCAAGTCCTCAAGTGTGGGACAGCACCTAGGCTTGAGACCCAGCTCCCAGTTCCACTAGCACAAGAACAATGCACCACATGGTAAGGTAGATACACCCCCCATGTAGTGCATTTTCCTTTCTTTTCAGGCAAATACAAATGCTGCAAACCACCAACTTCAAAGGCCCCATCATCCACTCAATCCACTCTCGGCCTCCACCACTTTAATCATGTGATTAGCTTCTCCCCAGGACCAATCCCCACAAGGCCCCATCGTCATCGATTCACATGACCACCCTTCAGAGATCACCGAACCCTCATCAACACAGACCCGCAAGTGCCATGGGACTAGCACTTGTCTAAGAGGGGGGTAATGTTAATCCCAATGCAAGATGGGGAAAAATATGGAATAATGTGAAAAAAGGCAGCTAGGCAAAGGAATAATAGAAGAATGGCCAAAAGTGCAAGGGCGACCTCAAAGACCGAGTCAAAGAAAAAGACATAGGTGCCACTAAAATTTTATAAAAGAGTGCCAGACTCCCTCCTGTGCAAATTGTTAAATCTAGACGGGTATAGGTGAAGGGATAAGGCAACTAGAAAGGATATAGGTAATCAGGACCTTGGCAAGATGCCTAGTCATGAAAAAAGGGAATGGGTGCCCAAGGGAATTAGGGCTTGTATATAAACTCAAAAATCGAATGAGAAGCTCATTTATAGGTGTGTGGCTAAAGTGGTCTCTTCTTCTTCTCTTCTTCTCTCCTTCTTGCTTGCTTGTGTGTGCTTGAGAGAGGGAGTGTGAGAATGTGAGGGAATAAGTATGTGAGGGTGAGGGACCATGGTGGAGAAGCTCTCCATCTTCTCCTCTCTTCCTATTCTCTTCTCTTGTCTCATGTGCGCCTATGGAGGATGGAGCTCGAAGGAAGAGGCTTGAGATTGCTTAAGCTCGCATCTCAAGTCGTGGAACTATCGACTTGCTTGAGGGAGGAGGCTACTCGTTCGGGCATCAAGGTAAGCTTACTACACCCCCATGGGATTGAAGGTGCATCGTCTATGTGAGAGATAGCCATTTGTGCTCTCTTGAAATGCTTGAAGCAATAAGCGATTCGTGGGTCTTGGCGGATGAGCTTGAGCTCCCACTACAACAAGCTTGATCATTTTATAATTTTCATATGAAACCCAACTAGCCAAAAGCACTCTTGCACATGTATACAATTCATGCATTTGGACTTCACTACTTAGATTTTACATGCAAAACACATGGTTTGATATGCTTATTGAAAAGGGGCTTTTTGGAAGAGTTGTTGGATATGCTAGAGTATAGAATTCCAAAAGAGGGGTTTGCCACATTCTCATACGCTATTGATTTTTGAAAGTCATGTAAGCCATCAAGTGTTGGTTAATATAATAGATCAATTTGTGTTGACCTTCTAAATTTAGAATTCTAAAATAGGGATTTCCCACATTCTCATATGTTGCTAATTTTGGAAGAGCTATGTAAGCCATTAATCATTGACCAATATAATAGAATAATTTGTGTTGAGCTTCCAAGACATGATCGATTGGGAATCTCATTAAATCTATAGATAATGATATTTCCATTATGCATGATCATGAAACTTTTTTTAATGAGAGAACAATTCATGTGCCAAGGACAATGGGGCAAATCGATTGAATATTGATGCATTATGTTGATGCCAAGAAACACATGGCAATCTTTAAGTCCATGATCATGAAACCTTTTTTTGTGAGCGAGTGATTCATGTACCAAGGACAATGATGTAGATCGATTGAATATTTTTGCATTACATTTGATGTCAAGGAACACATGGCAATATTTAAGTGCTAACAATATTGTTTAGATAGGCAACAATTGTTTCATTTACTATGTTTAGTACTTGAACTCTCTTGGTCTAGGAAGTGGATTTCCTCCACATTTGCTACTATTGGAAGTGAATACACCTACAATTCTGATTCACAACTTGAAAGTGATGAAAAGACTATGCAACGGTAAAAGGTTGATATAAAAAGCTTTTAATCAAGGTTTGGAGACAAAGACAATTACATGCATTAACATCAATGCTAAAGTGGCCATTCCAAGAATCACATTCACTCCCATGACCTTACACTTTCAACCTTCCATGAGATAATGACAATTTCCTATTAGATTAGCATTTGCAATGATAATCATAATGAGCTAAGGGGCAAAACTTAACCTCATTGCCATTCTATCTTAAAAGCCATATCTTCATGCATGGGCACTAACATATTGCCTCTTCTCGGGTTAAGTCCTCAAATGGGCTTAAGTTCTTATTGAGACAACAAATGTTGTTGATTCCAAAACCAATATTTTATGTAAATAAGTATTACAAAGAAAGTAGTCATATCCTCTTCCTCGTTACATTCGTATCCTCTTTCTTGCAATGTGCATGCTCTTGATTGGTTTTAAAATATGTATTTTAGAACACTTGTCCTATCTTTCTCAGTCCTTTTCAATTATTAGAATTTTATAAGAAAATTGTGACTCTTAGATTTGGTTACTATTGTGCATCAAGAGATCCAAATGAGATTGTGATTGAAGTTTTGCCTTTAGTCTAATATTCAAAACTATGTAGATCCTTGCGTGCATCATTGAATAGCTTGAGATTACCATTTGCTCGGATGTTTGAGGGCTTATTCATTAAACTTGCTTGTGAGTGATACATACAATGTTACTATGTGACTTACCTTGTCTACAAGCTTATAACATCATGCTCACACTCAAGGAGGATTCACCCTCTTCAGTAATGCTTGGAGTGTTGTGACTTATTGCTTCATTTTGTTACACCAACTAAATAGAGATGTCCACTTTATGTTACTTCCATTGTGGAACTTTCATTAGACCAAGGTAGTTGTTTGTCCTAATTGTGATTGGTTTGTTCCATCAATTTGCATCTCAAAAACATTTTCACGTTAATTTTCATTGTGTTGTTGCAGCACATAGCATGCACATGCATCTTCCCTGAAATACCTTGCATGTTGTTTTCTATTCTTAGGTAACTTCTTGGTCATTTTGGTTTTGCTTAATGTTTGTTTTCAATATTAAAGTATCTCAGTGTATCCATTCCCTAATGTGTGTGATATATAATGCAATATGTAGTTCTTGGTAGTTTGAATATTTTTTGTATGTTTCATCATTGTGATATGTGGTAGGGAGAACAAAATGTTGCGAGACTTCCACATTTATTGAGATGTGGAGTCTAATGTTGGCACTTTATTTGAAGCTACATTATTGTACATGTTTTGCCAAAGGATGAATGTTGTCATTGATGGCAAAGCTTTAGAAAGAAAGCTCTTTGAACATCGAATGAAAAATAATTCTATGTTTCTTATTGTTTGTATATTCTATGTCATTTCAACATTTCACTAATTATTTCATCATACAAATATTGCTATTTACAAATTAGCGACGAGTATATGTGCTTTTTATGGGGAGAGAGAGAGAGAGAGAGAGAGAGAGAGAGAGAGAGAGAGAGAGAGAGAGAGAGAGAGAGAGAGAGAGAGGGAGGGAGAGAGAGAGAGGTTGCAAATCCATGTTATATATGCACCCTAACACCCATGCCTCACAGGTCTTAGTCTTAATTTTTTAATAGTTTATATATTTATGGTATTTTGCTATTTAATTTATTATTTTGAAAAATAAATAAAAAACAAACAAATAAATATATATAGGTATATATATATTGACATCTATAAGATAATGGTATTGGTATCTGTGCTCATTATGAGAGAGAGAGAGAGAGAGAGAGAGAGAGAGAGAGAGAGAGAGAGAGAGAGAGAGAGAGAGAGAGAGAGAGAGAGAGAGAGAGAGAGAGAGAGAGAGAGAGGTTGCAAATCCATGTTATATATGCACCCTAACACCCATGCCTCACAGGTCTTAGTCTTAATTTCTTAATAGTTTATATATTTATGGTATTTTTCTATTTAATTTATTATTTTGAAAAATAAATTAAGAATAAACAAATAAATAAATATATGTATATATATATTGACATCTATAAGATAATGGATTGGTATTTGTGCTCGTTATGTGAGAGAGAGAGAGAGAGAGAGAGAGAGAGAGAGAGAGAGAGAGAGAGAGAGAGAGAGAGAGAGAGAGAGAGAGAGAGAGAGAGAGAGAGAGAGAGAGAGAGAGAGAGAGAGAGAGATGCTAATTCATGGAATTCACTTCATTAATTGGATCAAGATTTGATTTTGATTTATTTGAACTAGTGTTGAGGTCTAGTCTTAAGCAAATAGATATTTTAATAATGGCTGGTATATACTACAAAAATGGCCATGTCTTTGGTTGGATTGTATGAGAAAATGCTAAAGCCCAAATATGTAAATTTTAAAATAATGTGGATATATTAAGTTAAGAGAAGGTAGTAAATACATCACCCTTGGTGTAGCCAAGTACTAGCTTGTAGTTAGAAGCTTCTTGCAAAAAACCTTACAAATCCAATCTCTATTGCTTTCAAACGTTAAAACTGTGATCAATTAGTGCAAAGCACGTTGATACATGCAAGGGGGACTTTGATGTTCCTGCCAAAGATCACTTTTTGCTCTTTGACCAGATGAACCTGAACGTGACAACAAAGATGAGAGAGATGAGACCCCATGAAGAGTCATCCAAAGTACCTCTGTTAGCAAAGAAGGTAGTTGTAAAGCCAAAGTCACTTATAAGGTTGGCCAACCTTAGCCAATGCTTGAGTTTGTTCCATACTCCGAAGTTGTGGCAGCAATCTCAAAATAAATGCTTTTCAGTTTCCTCCTCCCTCTTACATAAGGGACATGCAAGGCTGATTGGTATCCTTGTGCTCAATTGTGCACGAAGTGGGAGGGACCTCGACATTAACTGCCATCTAAAGACATTTAGCTTGAATGAGGGGGTGGACTTCCACGCCTTCTTAAGCTTCCTCCTTTGTGTATCCATGGATGCAAAAAGGACATAACTTCTTTAGTTTGTTGTGCAATCGCATGATGATAGTAGGTGAGTCCACCACAAAATCTTTTGATTTGGTAGGCAATGACAAAGGTTTATCATTGGGTCCATTGAGTGTATGGAGCCAACTAGAAGGATTGTCCACCATTGAGGTAGGTCAATCAGCTCTTTGGTTAGCTAGTATGACTTGGACCTAACAGGATTCCACCTTGGTCGGCTCGAATGAATCCTCAATTAGCTAGGTCTCCTTCCAATTTGCTTTGCAACCATTCTAGAGGTTAGACCCCTTGGAAATGCCCCTCAAGCTTAGGTAGTAGGACATCTTAGGATCGTAGTCCCCATAGGGGTGAAGGGGAGATTATAAGCATAAGGCACAACCTAGATGTTAAGGCCAAGGGAGGCATCTCCTTTCCTCAAGAGGGTTGGGGATCAATGAGCTTCTTAGAGTGTAGCGCCAACATCGGGCAAGGGCTTGAGTAGTAAATGAGGTTGGAATATGGATTTCTGAGCTCGGGCAGCACAAATGGTCCATTAAGCTAATCCTAAGCCACACCTCACTCTTAAAAGGAGAGAGCACCAGCCAATGCTTTAGGAGAATGCACCAAGACTGACTGTCTTACTCAAAATAAAGGCCTAGCAACTTACACTATTGTAAGCTTTGTCGAAGTCCATATTGATGTAAGACCAAATATATAATTGCAAATTACAAATGCGTGCTTACTATTTAGATATGTCATAAAAGATTGTACTTAGTATGGTAGAGAGGGGCACATACACATCTATGCTATAGAGGCTCCTCGATACTCCCTTTGAGTAGCACTAGGATAGAGGAGTTAGCAAAATACCACCTATGGAAATGAGTGTTAATTTTACCCATGGAATTTAAAGATGTAGAATATTTGTGATGGAATGCAAGGAAAGAGGCTCATTCTTAACCAAAACAAGGGCACACTATCATACACAAGAGCATTGCCCGTTTTTTCTACACGAGAGAGAGAGAGAGAGAGAGAGAGAGAGAGAGAGAGAGAGAGAGAGAGAGAGAGAGAGAGGAGCTAGTAAAATACCACCTATGGAAATGAGTGTTACTTTTACCCATGGAATTTAAAGATGTAGAATATTTGTGATGGAATGCAAGGATAGGGGCTCCTTCTTAACCAAAACAAGGGCACACTATCATACACGAGCATTGCCTATTTTTTCTACATGAGAGAGAGAGAGAGAGAGAGAGAGAGAGAGAGAGAGAGAGAGAGAGAGAGAGAGAGAGAGAGAGAGAGAGAGAGAGAGAGAGAGAGAGAGAGAAACCTTTTTTGTTAAATTTTCTGACAATAAACTCTTATTTCTTGAAAAGCAAGATATCCATACATTTTAAGACTATTTAACTAAATTTAACAATAGGTAAACTTTTTGGAACCTACACCACGTTGTCATCACACCATTGTATAAAACATATGCCCTAAAGACAATGCTAACAAATATTGCTAAACATTCCTGCGAACTTGCAGTCTGATTTGAAGTAACTTCGGGTCTTTCTTTTTATATATAAGTTACGGGACCTAACCTAAGCAGCATGGGGCGAGACGGAAGCAAGAGCCTTCGCCAGAGCAGGCAGCATGTGGAAGCCAGCAGACCATGACTCCAAGAAGCGCAAAATGGAAGCTTCTCCTTGGCAGGCCAATGGCAAGAAGAAAAAGAAGCGACCTCGACACAAGAAGCAACCATTCACCAAAGATCCAAAGGCTGCCAGATTAGATGAGTCGGATGATGTATCAAACGGACATCCTGATGTGGCGATGTCAAACAGTACTCATTCGAGCTTGCCACATCTCACACAAACTCGGTAATCCTTGAACCATTGCAGTATATATATCTACATCCTCTTATGACAGCCCGTAATTATGAAGGATCACGTATATTGTGTACGTAAGCTGAAACGTCACCGGAGCTCAACTTGGGTGTAAATCTTTCGAGCAAAGAAAGTGGTCAACATTGAACCACTCATTATGTTATTGCATTGAATCAAGAAAGTCATGGAGTAGCTTTTCAAATAAAGATTCTATAGCCAACCAGAAGTAACTTTGGTGAATCGATGAGATTTCATGCTGTACATCTTTGGACACATCTTATATTGAGTTAGAAAGCTTGCATCCTACTCAATATGGTCCCATGCTTAGAAGACGGATTAATTATAACATTGCTGATGCATATATTGGAATTGACTATACCAAATATACTAATTCAAGAGGTGTGTATTCTATTAGTTGTGATTACCTTGCATTGACCATGTCTAAATTGGGTTTTGCGATAGGGCTGTCTTGTCTTGTGAGTGCCTTGCTGAATGCAATACTTACGAAATCCGTTTATCAAATATCCCAATCATTTTACAACTATTGTTGAATTGTATGGATTAGGCTTGCCAAATATAAGAGAATATGGACACAATTGTACGACAAAGCACAATTTGATCAAAGAACTTAGTAGGGTTCTCTGCAATTGCAAATCACATTTATGGTAATCAGGTGCCTTATTTTGCTTTTCTTGTGATCTCTAAAGTGCACACTTAACCTTCTCATAGGCTGCATCCATGTTTCCACACAATGATTAGCCTTGAAGATCTTAAGTATGCGAAACAGGGAAAACTTTCTTGCCACGCTCCAAACTTCAAATGGAGCCTTACCGGTGGAACTATGCACCGTATTATTATATGCAAAATCTACCAAAGGCAAGTATTGCTCCCATTGTGATTTATGCTCTGACACATAGCTTAAAGAGATTTAAAATTGTAGAGTTTGTCTCTTTGGATTGACCATCTGTTTGTGGATGGAAGGATGAAGAGAATTTTAGCTTGGTACTATAAAGTGATATGCCACTTCATGTGCGAATCTGCACATGTCCCAGTGGGTTGGGCATAGTAGAGTATTTTAGGTTTTTTTTGGTGCCTCATTTATGAGGTTTCAAATATTTTATGTTGGCCGACGTGATTATTGTTATTTTATTCAATTGACCGTCTAATGCATATTCATCATTATATTATGCCTATATATTTAGGCTTCCTTCTCCTGTGTCATTCACTCATTTGCATATTTCCATAGCAGGTACTGGCAGAGAGAGGGAGCCAATGTGAGTTCCCACGCAGCTAACGACTCACGTTGTTTTTGTACTCTCTCGTGTCTCGGTATATGGATTCCATTTCTCGAGCATCTCTTTCTTCTAGAGGTCTTTGTGTATTGTTATTCTTTTCTTTGCAATGTTTCTCTTTTCTCTTTTCTCTTGTGTTATACAATCTATTATAGCAATTTCCTATGCTTCCATTGCTACGTCCACTTGTGACATGCTATTGGATTTTAGGTTGGGGATTTGCTCTTGCCTAGTGTTTGCCTAGTGTCAGCTATTTGAGGTGTGTTGGTGTATATTTATTATGATAGAGATTTATGTTTTGAGTTTTTTGATGCTGATTGGACTTCTTTGGCTGCTGCAACCTACCTACAGCTTGGGGGACCTCCTTTGCAGCCAAATCACCTTTTTTGTGGTTTTTCAGCCTGCGTCTTGCAGCCCGCCTATTATTTCTGGGTCTGTTTCCAGGCTCGAGACGTGTTATTGACTCCTCAACATTATATTTTGCAGGGCTGCATCTGTGTTTTGTGATTATAGGCTGAGGTGACCAGTTTTCCCTACTATATAACAGCATTTAATGCCTGCTAACTCTTACTTTTTTGTTCTCAACATTTGCATTTTGATCTAGTGCTTTTGTGTAGGGCTAGTGGTGGTGTTTTCAGGCTGTTTTCAGTCTCTAGTGGGTGCAACTTTTGTGTTTTGCATTGTCTTGGTTGTATTTTGCTTTATTCTTTTTTGTTTGGTCTATTTTTGCAGCAAGTGTCTTGTTTTTTGATTATTCTTTGTGTGATACACTGCTCAACTTTAGAGAAGGTTCTTGTGTATTTGTTGTGTTCTTTTCATTACACTCTAGTTATTGGCGATCTTTTCTCTATGTGCTTTCTTTACTACTTGAAGTGTTGACACTATTGTGAGTCTATTTTTGTTGGCACATCTTTATCCTTCAAGATCCCTTGCCTCTAGTCATCTTCTCTGTATCTCCCTCATCATGGCTCCTTTGGCTTCTCATTCTAATGCTCAACATGTAGACATTGTTTGCTCATATACGAGTATTATATTGGAGACTTATCGTGTCCAGATCCAAGTTTCGTTGAGGATGCTGTCTCTTGGTGCTCCAGGTATTTCAGTTTGAGAGAGGGGTGACTAGAAGACTCAAACGCTATTATTGTGGCAAGAAGGGGCATTTTGGGAAGGATTGTAGGACATTAGTAGCTTTGCAAAAGGAGGAGCCAAGAGTGATGAAGGGTGATGACTCTCTCGGTGAGTCTTCATCATTTATAGGTCCAAGTTTTGGCTCAATCTACACAGCTTCAACGTAGATTGTAGGGGTGTCCCTTCGAGCTTGCTAGTACAGGCGATGTAGGTTGTCCCTCATAACTCTCCAGTGCTAGAGTGGGAGTATGAGAGGGTGGTGAAGTGGGGTGGTTTGACCTATACTTTTATACAGGAGCACATGATTCAGAGAAGGGTTTTCTTGATGCATTGACTAAAGTCTAGTATGTTTTGAAATCTTGGAGTTGGGATTGACATCTAGGTTCATGATGAGTTGTTTGATAAAGGGCAAGATTGGCTTCTAGTTTGAGTTCACTAGTTCAACCCATAGGCAGGGAATCCATGGTCCTATTTGATCGTCATTGTTTTATGTACTATGATGGCTCATTATCATTGTTTTTTGTATTATATCAAATCATCAATGATCTGAGAGAGGGTCTTTGTGGACATGTTAGTTCATGTGTGAGTCTGCGCATGCCCTAGTAGGTTGGGCATGGTAGAGTATTTTAGGTATTTTTTTGATGTCTTATTTATGAAGTTTTGGCCATTTAATGTTGGCTGATCAGATTATTATTATTTTAATTAGTTGGTTGACCTGCTGCATATCTTGGTATTATTTTATGGATATGTATTTGGGCTCCCTCCTCCTATGTCATTTCCTCATTTGTATACTTCCATAGTAGCTACCAGTGGAGAGAGGGAGTCTATGTTAGTGCCTACACAGTCGGTGACTCACAGTGTACCGTGTCACGGGGACATGAAATTTTACTTGCTTTGCTTTTTAATAAAGGTTTAAGTATGTGTTGCACATGTGAAGTGCAATTGAGATTATTTTATATTTACAAGTTAAGGACTTGAGAAAATTAGTGGATGTTAAAAGCAAAAGTTGTCTTAAGTAATGTACTAGGTGGTATGCAGTGCCAGAAATTGGCCTAAAATATTTTATTAGTGATAAGTGTCAATTGGTGACACTAGGGGTTTGGCTTAATGATACTTAATACCAATTTGGGGGCTAATGAAGACTTAGGAACGCTTAGGAGATGAATTTGCGTAGCCAATTTGATTGTTGGTTGGCTAGACTAAAAATTTAGGCACTAAAATAATTATTAAATTAATTTTCAGAATGCAGATAATGTTGGAAAATGGGATTAGACCATCACTTGGCAAAACTTGCCTATGCAAGTGGGAAATACATTTTTGAGAGAGAGAGAGAGAGAGAGAGAGAGAGAGAGAGAGAGAGAGGTCATTATGGCCTTGTGCAAGTTGAGAGAGACAGAGAGAAGGTTGCCATAGTTGCTACAATTTTTGACAGGCCATTTCAAGCTAGCAAAAGACCCTTCGGGAGTTGGTGAAATGCCCTAAAGAGACTACGGTAGTAGGTGACATCAGATTGAGGGTTGTTTCAGCCAAACAAACATCATATTTAGTGTGTTTCATCAATGGAGATAGCTTTTGTGGCTGTCTCGATAGGGTTATAGTTGATTTATTCCATTTTCTTGCAATGGAAGTTTAAATTTTCTCTCTCATTCTCTAGCCGTTTCCTAGGCTTGCTTCGAAGATCTTAGCATTCTAATCCTTGGAGGCTAAGAAATTGGATTTTTCCTCTATTGTAAACCCTAATTTAGAGTAGAAATTAGGGTTTGACAACCACCTTGGGAAGGGTGCCAGGAGGTTGAAGCTTCAAGACTTGAATTTTCAAGGCAGAAAATTAATTCTTAGGAGCAAGATTTAAGCGAGGGACGTATTATGGAAATATAGCAATTGTACCCTTTTTGCAATAGCCTATTTATGATAATTTGACTCCCATAAGTCCGGCAAAGGACTATGATTATGGAAAAATCTCAGTTGGGTTAGTGTTTGATATAGTGGCAGATCAACCCAATGATGATAGCACTGAGCTTTGTCGAGCATGGGGCAAAATTAGAGATCAGTATGCACTTATTTTCTTTGATCCAGGTGTATGATCAAACTTTATCTCTATTGACATGGTTGCTTGTCTAAGTATGAGAGAGGATGAGATTGGGGCCATGGGTGAGATCGATATGGTGTGTAAGGGGCACATAGAGCTGGTCACTCCTATCATTGAAAAGTTTCGTTTTTACATTCAAAGTTATGTGGATAGCGAAGAGTTATTTATTGCACCTTTGATAGGATGTGATGTCTTGCTTGAGATGCTTTGGTCACTGGTGCCATTGTGTGCGTGCAGTTGTTGATACTCATGATAAAATTGTGACCCTTTATCATAGAGACAAAGTTCATACTTTGGATGTAAAATTGAAAGGGAAATTCGTCCCTCTTATATTCGCTTTTGCCATTTCCAAAGTAATAAAAAATCATGGCAAAATTTGCTTATAAATAATGCACACTTGATGGATCAGCTTACTTGGTTTTTAGTAAAGATAAAAGTAATAATGAAAATGTTAGGAATGTGACTCACTTGGATAAAGATCGAATGCCACTTTTGAAATTGTATATCGATTGCTTTTCTCAGTCACTTTTAGAGTAGCTATTGCTTGGAAGGCTCGAGAATCATGGCATAGACTTAATCCCGATAGTAGTCCTTCTAACAAGTCACCTTATAGAGTCAGTACAGCCCAGCAAGAGGTGATTATGAGTTCGGTGAATGAGCTGTTAGAGAAAGGGCTTATTCAATCCAGCTCATCTCCATTTTGTTCACGAGTGCTTATAGTACAAAAAAAGGATGGGCCATGGTGCATATGCATTGATTATTGTGCATTGAATAAAATC
This sequence comes from Lygodium microphyllum, assembly GCF_053477565.2. Lineage (NCBI taxonomy): Eukaryota > Viridiplantae > Streptophyta > Polypodiopsida > Schizaeales > Lygodiaceae > Lygodium > Lygodium microphyllum. The sequence goes on from NC_141160.1 coordinate 77,749,229, forward strand.
ATGATAAAGAATAGATTTTTGATCCCTAGGATTGATGACATCTTGGATAGATTTTAGGGGCCAACCATTTTTAGGCATATAGATTTGAAAAGTGGAAACCATTAGATTCGGATTAGGTTTGAAGATGTATCTAAGATAGCTTTCCGAACATCTTTTGATTTATTCAAGTTTCTTGTCATGCCATTTGGGTATTATAATACTCTTGCCACATTCAATAGAATGATGGATCGCATTTTTCAGTAGTATACAGCATTTGTGGATGAGGCCGAGCATCGGAAGCGCTTGGCAATAGTATTCAATGAGTTTTGTAAGAATCAGTTGTTGATAATTGATAAGAAAAGCGAATTTGTCTTGTATGAGATTCACTTATTGAGGCACATTGTATTGGCTAATGGCATTCTTATGGATCTTGCAAAAGTTAAGGCAATTCATTCTTCATGGCCACATCTCAGAAATGTTCATGAGATTTGTAGCTTTATGGGACTTTGCTCGTACTATGTATGGCACTTTGTTGAAATTGCTTTTTCATTGCATGCTTTGTAGAAGAAGAACGTGCCTTTTAAGATGGATAGTTGTGAAAATTTCAACATTTTATACATTGAAAGACAAGATGATTTTAGATCTTGTGTTTGTGTTGCCCGATCTCAAGTAGGAAGTCATTTGTTGTGTAGTGTGATGTATGTGGAAACAACATTGGGGTGTTTTAATGCAAGGTAGTTGTGTAGTTGCTTATGAAAGTCGTATTCTCCATGGTGTAGAGAGGAATTGAGAAAGAGCTCTTGGCTATAATTCATACACTGTCTATGTGGAAACACTATTTGTTAGGGGTTAATTTCATAATTCAGACAAATCATCAGACATTGAAGTACTTTTTGACGCAAACGAAGTTGTCAAAGAAGCATATGAGATTGGCAAACTTTCTCTCTATGTTTCATTTTCAAATTGTACACATTGATGGGAAAAAGAATGTAGTAGGCCTAGTGGCTGATGCACTGTCATGTCAGCCTTAATTATTGACTGTTAGCATGGTTTATCACACCGAGTTGAATGCTATGAGAGATCAATATGTTGTTGATTCAGACTTTGGGAATGCATACGATCAGCTTTGCAATGGCCAAAGCATGCGCACATTATGCTTAGAGAGGGTTTTTTGATGATGCATGGATGACTGTGTGTTACAAAGTAGTCGAGGGCCAAGGTGATGACTGAGTGTCATGCTCCTTATGTAGGGCATAGAGGTATTGATGCTGCAGTTAAGGCAGTGGAGCACTTCTTTTATTGGCCAACTTTGAGGCATAATGTTGAGCAATTTGTCAAGACATGCATTGTGTGCGAGAAAATGAAGTATGATAGGCAAAAGATGTCGGGGTTTATTGCAGTCCTTGCCTATTCTGGATAGAACTTGGTAGAGCATTGCTATGGATTTTATCTTTGAGCTTCCTCCTACATCTATAAGGAATGATGGGATATGAGCTATGATTTGCAGGTTCAGTAAAGCAAGTCTATTTTATTTCAGTGAGAAAGAATATAAAGGCTAATTATATGGCATGTCTTTTTATGTAGCATATGTTTAAGTACGATGGCATGCTAGAGTTGATCATCAACGATTGAGACCCATGAATCATTAGTTTGTTTTGGAAGGGGTTGTTTGAGAACATGGGCACTATATTGAAATTCTCTTTAATCTTCCATCCACAAATTGATGGTTAGTCTAAGGAGGCTAACTCCACAATTTTGGATCTTTTGAAGTGCTATGTATCAAATCTCAAAACACAGTGAGAACAGTGTTTGCTGTTGGTTGAGTTTGCATACAATGATATGGTGCATAGTTTCACTAGTAAGGCTTCTTTTAAGGTGGTAGAGGGTGGCAAGAAAGTACCATTTTGCACACAAAGGATAATATCTTTGAAGCTGATTGCTATGTGGAGAGTATGGATCAGCTCATGAGAAGATTAAGTATGCACTTCAAAGATTGCAAGATAAGCAAAAGAGGGCAGCTAATCATCATAGATGTGCTTTGCAGTTTATAGAGAGTGATTATGTATTGCTGTGTTTTGAAAAGACAAGGCTGAAAAAGATGAAGGGCAAAGAGAGATTGTATGCAAAGCTGAGTTTGAGATACTATGGGCTATTCCAAGTGTTGGAGAGGATTAGTGATGTATGTTTATAGCTTATTTGATGCTTGTAAGGGAGATAGCACCGGTGCTCTTTAGTGATGGACAACTCTAGATGTAGTGGATCTTGGATGTATTCAGCATACATTCAAGATATTGTAGCTGACAATATGTTTGCCAAGGGATCTCTATTCAGTGTACTAGTCACTATATTCGATATACATATGATATGTTTTATTATCTGTAGCTTTGGAACTATAAATTTGCATCACTTTGTGCTTAATGTAGCATTAGTTATGATCAGCATTGGATTATTGGTTTTTGATCATTATAGATTGTTTATCTTATATTGATTTGTAGTAAATGGTCATTGGTTTTCAATAGTATTCAGCTGATTGTATGGACAACAACATGTGTTATGATGCCATTGATGTTTCAGCCATGGTTTATGCGTGATTTATGCTATACTATGGTTTGGTTTTGCCAGATAAGTTGAGCTCATGAGTAATGGATTCATCCCATGATATTTTGTCAATGCTTTTGAGATTCTTGGTGAGTCATGCTATGTTATAGTCGCTGGTAATTTTCAGTATGTGTTTGGTAGTAGCATGGTTTGGCAACAATGGCCAATGTTATCTTTACTATGATGCCTTGTGGAAATTCTAGTGCAATACTGTGCTTTTGATGCATTCGACAGTGCAATTGGGGATGATTGTAAGGATTTCAAGGGGGAGGGCTGTCATGAGGATGTGAAATTTTACTTTACTTAACATTTGGATTAGTTTTTAATCAAATGTTTAAGTATGTATTGCACACGTGAAATGCAATTGAGATTATTTTATTTTACGAGCCAAGGACTTGAGAAAATTAGTGGATGTCAAAGGCAAAAGTTGTCTTAAGCAACGTTGCATATATACCATGTGATATTTGGTGTCAAAAATTGGGCTAACACATTTCATTAGCCATAAATGTCAGTTTTGGTGACACTAGGGATCTGGCATCTAATGGTACATAATGGCAATTGAGGGGCTAAAGAAGACTCAGGAACACTAGGGAGATGAATTGGCCTAGCCAATTTAATTATTGGTTGGTCAAACTAATTTTTTGGGTACTTAAATAATTATTAAATTAATACAAATAATGTTGAAAAATGAGATTATTACGTCTATCAACTCCCCCTTACAAAATGGAGTCATAGAGCAAAGGAACCGGACTGTGATGAACATGGCATTGCTCTATGCTGTTTGTAGCAAAGCTTCATTGGCACCTTTGGGTTGAGGCTATTAACACTTCAATGTACATTCTCAACCGGTGTTTGATTTTGACAGTTTCTTAGAGGAACTCCTTCTCTGGTATTCAACTTGTTATTTTCCATTTTAGAGTCTTCGGGTGTTGTGCATATATGTACACTTGTGATGATTAGATAGGAAAGCTCGCTTCGTGATCTCCTGATTTTTGTAGGCTACTCTTCTGAGGTAAAGGCCTATTGTTTGTTTGATCCTTGGACAAATAAGGTGATTATGTGGAGAGATGTTTTTGATGAGAGGGATATTGTACATAACATTGCACTGGTCTCTAAGCTGATCCCTCCTACATTAGAGATAGTGCTGGCGGAGCCAAGTCTACTACCTACTTCTGACCCACCTGCAGAGTCTTAGCACCCAGGTCTCGTTTGTGAAAACCGTTACCTTGCTAGTACTAGCAAACCAGGCAGGATTGAGGGATCGTTCCACTGGATTCCACTATGGAGGGCCCTAAAAGATTTACCTGGCTTGCACCTAGTGTTTCATTTGCTTTTGTCTTTATGGCATATTACGTAGCGCATTCCGAGCTAGAGAGTTGGTATGAGGCTCTAAAGTATCCACATGGTGGGGAGTCATGAAAAAGGAGCTTGTGAGTATTGATCGAAATGAGACTTGGATCTTAGTGGATCGTCCAAGCTAGAAGAAAGTCATCGAGATGAAGTGGATCTTTAGGATCAAATTGAAAGCTGATGGAACTTTGGATATTATAAGTCTCGTCTTGTAGTGTAAGGTTTTCTACAAAAACACGACATTGATTGTGAGGAGACCTTTGCATCCATTGTGTGGTTGATACCATTTTGTTTCTTGGTTATGCTTGCTACTCATCATGGTTGGCCAATCTATTAGATGGATATCAAAAGTGTCTTTTCAAACGGGTATTTGGAGGATAAAGTCTATGTGGAGCAGCCTCCCAGATTTTCTTTTGGTGATCGTAAAGATAAATCTTTCTGCTTGCGAAAAGCTCTTTATGGATTGAAGGTTCCATAGGATGAATGAGTTTTTTAGAACTTGTGGATTTCATTCTACCCTTGATGATCCAAACTTATATTTAAAAACCGCTTTAGAGAGGGTTAGCTATATTTTCTTGTATGTCGATGATTTACTCATTACATGCTTAGATTCTATTACTACAACAAATATTAAGGCCCAACTTTGTTCTGCATTTGAGATGATTGAGTTATCCTTTTTCTTGGGGATGGAGATAGTTCGATCTAAGGATAGTATTTTTGTATCACATTTTGGTTGATTCATACACCTGATCTTGCATACTTTGTTTCTTTACTTAGTATTTCAATGCACTAAAAATTGCCACATTAGATTTTGCGTGTATGTGTATATTTGAGATATCCTCGGTATACTTTTTCTTATGGTTTGAATTATAGTCATGGTTTGCTTTTGCAAAGGTACACTGATTTGAACTAGGTTGGAGATTCCGACACTTAGCATTCTCACTGTGGCTACATGTTCTCTTTGGGCACAACTCGCATTTTTTGGTCACGCCGTAAGTAGGAGACAGTGGTTGCTTCCATAGTTGAGGCAAAGTATGGAGTCCTTTTTGATGGCACCATAGAGATTGTCTACTTGAGGGGACTTTTGGTTGTTCCTCATTTCATGTGTGACTTTCTGATTATCATAAATTGTGACAACTGGAGTGCCATGGCACTGTTTGGTAATCTATAAATTGATCTAGGGAGGTTGATTCTCTTTGGGTTTTCCTTTCACATTGAGAGGGGTAACCTTTTTCTCTCAAGGATGATAGTATTTTGATTCATTCATTACTTTTGGGATATTTATTATTTTGTACATTGTGTCATTATCCAGTAAACATTTCCCTTATGAGGACACTTTTCAAGTGGTATCATTTGCATGAGTAGGATCATCTGCATTGTCTCTTGCATAACTCTAGCGCATTGCCATTCTATTCTTGTAGACATGTATTTCTGCGCATTTATTCATTTTTAGTCTTTTGAAGTGGTTGACTCAGGCAAGATCCACCTGATTTGTGGCAACTCACACTGTAATCCCCAAGGGCAATTTTCCTTGCTTGCTTTGTTTGCTCAGCTTGCCTAGCTTGCTTTTACCCATCTTTTTTGCTTCCTCTTCATGCTCTCCATAGATTTTCTTCGTCACCGATATCTAGTGGTGGTTGGGATAAGTTGCTTATTTTGTGAAGGTCTCGGGTCTAACCATTCCTTTATTCTCTCCAAAAAGGGTACAGATTACTCAATAGGACAAAAATTGATTGCAAACCCTCTCTGAAAGTTAAATTTATTCAAAGCAATCAAAAGCTTTCTACCAACACACACACACACACACACACACGGGCATACACACACATATAGGCAGACACACACACACACACACGGGCATACACACACATATAGGCAGACACACACACAAAGTCCACTATGGTTCCATCTGCCTTTGCTCTTAGTAGGCCACTAGGTGGTTGAAGAGGGCACCTTTTGGTTGAAACCTTGGCCTCTCAAGGGTGATCACTTGGGCTTCCTTGGTAAGATTATCATCACCTTTGTAATCTTGATAGATTACTGGGTAGTTGATGTGTACCCTTTGTTTGCTCAATGCCCTGACTGCTTTGGGGTGGTTCCCTTCTATTTTAGTTTTGGGCTTGAGAGGGGGTGTTGAGCTAAAAATGCATTAGCTTCTATCATGAGGACATGTATTTTTGAAATCTCACTTAACATGTGGATCAATTTTTAATCACATGGCCAAGTAAATGTTGCACATGTGAAGTATAATTGGGATTAGAGTAAATTTATGAGCCTGGGGCCCGAGGAAATCACGGGATATCAAAGGCAAAAGTTGCCATAAGTTATGTCACACATGTACTCGGTGGTATCTGGTCCCTATTGTTGGCCTAGGTCATTCATTTGGCCATAAGTGTCAGTTGGTGACATTAGAGAAGTGGTGTTTAATGGTACCTAACGCCAATTTGATAGTCAAAGATGGTGCAGAGACACTTGGAAATGGAGGTTGCCTTGCTAATTTAATTATTGGCCAGTTAGATTATTTTTTTGGACATTGAGATAATTATTAGATTAATTTTCAGTATTTAAAGACTAAAAAATAATATTTAATTATGAATGATGATGGAAAAACCATTTGGCAAGGTTGCCACTTGTCAAAAATACCCATGCGAGACTAAAGAACGTCTTTAGAGACTAGAGAGGTATTTTTAGTGCATTTAGCTTACAAGAGAGAGAGAGTAGATTGTATTGGTCTGATCTGCAGCCATTAGAGGACCTTCTGCGGGCTGGGAAGTGCAGGAGAAAACCAATTAACAACAGGTGACGATATTTACAGGCTGTTGAGACGGGGCAGCAATAGTAAATGATTGATTTTCTTCAGTTCTTTGCAAAGAAAGTTTGAATTTTCTCTCTCCTCAATATTCTCTTTGATCTCCCAGCCTTTCTATAGCCTTGCTTTGAAGATTACAGCATTGAGATCACTAAAGGTTAAGAAATTTCAGGTTTCTCTACTGTAAATCTTAATTTGCAACATAGATTAGGGTTTAGTAGCAGCTCGGGGAAGATGTCAAAAATTGGAATTTTACTTGGATTCAACAAGGTTGAAGCTGTTTTCAGCCAAATTCAAGTTGAGAGACCGGCAAATCAATGAATTTGGGGCATTTTCCATCTCCATCAAAGTGCATGAAGGCCGATTGACTGCCCAAATCAAGGGGCAAATCAGATTGAAGATTTGTTGGTCATTTTTGATAGTAAGGGGAGTTGGAATACTGAAAGGGATTGGGAAAATCCCATTGTGCATTGAATTCTTTTTTTAATTAAGTTAAAGAAATACCAAAAGGGGTGCTAGTTTTGGGACCAACAGGGTGTCCATTGTCCAAGATGGTAAGTTAATTTGTATTTCTCAGTTTTATAATAAATGTTGTTGCTATAACTAGGTTGTAATTGGGGAATTACCACCCACTACGGAAGGAAGACTGATTTTATGGTTCATTGCCAGGATACCACTCAATCTCTTGATTTGGTGGGCCTGTGGCACCTTATTCTAGGCCAAAGCTTTGTACTAGTGCTGATTTTTACTCTCAATTGAGAAATTACAGCAATATGTCTTCATACAATGAGATGGACTCAAGCAGTGATGATGTCTCTCAGTATGAACATTCACATGGGAATGAAAGAATTGCAATGCTTGACCTTGGACAAAGCTCAAACCATGGACATCAAGCTGAAAATGTTGTTGTTATGCAAGATGCATAGCCTTCATGATATAGGGAGGTTGATGACCAGCAAAGTGAAGAGGAATTTGATGATCGGTTCAAGAATCGGATGAGGATAGCAACAAATCTCTTTGCTGAATTGGCAAAGGATTCTCAATTTACCCAATTTTGGATTGCTCTTAAGAAGGACAATAAAGGCAAGAAGAAGAAGACGTGATCTACACCTTTGGGACAGCAAGGTGCACTGAAGATAATGCTAAACCCTTCATTTGAAGCTTCCAAAGATGCTTATAAAACAAACTGGTTGGTATCTATAGGGCAAGAAATGCAAATGCAAGGCCATCACGGAAGTGCCAATCCAATGGATTTTGGACAGCTGGGTATGCATGCTATGATGGGGTAGCCAAGATATTTTGGTGGAAGCATGATTTTTCATGCTATGGTTGGATAGGGACTGCATATGAGACTGTATGGCACAAATCCCTATGGTATGCAGCAACCAATGCATGGTATGTAAGGCCCAATGTATTTAGGTATGGTTGGAAATATGCTAAACCCTATGTGTGGCAGCCTTGGTTTGATGCTTGGGGCACAAAGTAGCATGTTGGTATTGCATCTGCACCCTTGAATGCTTATGGGGCTCAAGAAACTAGTGCTGGTTATGCAAATGCTCCGTTTGGTGTTGGTTTTGATGTAAATTCAGCGAATGCACTCTTTTTGTAGTAGCAAGTGTATGACAACTTGACACCCAAAGGGATAGCAAACGACTATGATGAGGGTGGAAAAGTAGTGAAGTTTGAGTCCTTCAGTTCAGTGGTGCACAAGATTGGCTGAAAGCTTTGACTTTCGTTCAGCAATTTGATGCAGCCTATTTAGGGGGGAATTTCACCGATTCCTCAAAGATTCGAAAGGCAATCACTTTCTTGAAAGGGAATGCATTGTAGTGGTGGTCCACTCTTTTAATGCAAGGTAGAGCACCGTCCACGTGGATACAATTCAAGTAAGTGTTTGCATCGAATTGGTTGACAAGTATCTTCGAGGTGGACATCATGACAGCTTGGAATAAGCTGGATACTAGGAATGTAAGAATTTGGAGTAATATAATAAGAAGTTTTGGGATGCATTGTTACCTGTTACTTTTCATCACCAGGTACCCCTTCATGAGTAAGTGGAAAACTATGTTTGTGGACTGCCTAAAGGAATGATGGATTTTTGCATTAAATCCAGCATGTCTTAGCTCATAGAGACTGCTACTACAACTGATGCTTTGTTGCATGGGAAGGATTTGGGCTTCTTAGAGAGTGGGGATAAGCTGAAAAAAAAGTTGTTTAAGGCTGAGAAAAGGGGCAGATTTGAAAATCAGCTGAAAAGGAGGCCAAAACAGTAACAAAATGGGCCGAAAGCATTGGCACAACAAACGTAGGGAATTAATGGCTGTAAATAAATGTTTTATTTGTGAACAAGAGGGTCACATTGCAAGGGAGTGTTTCAATAGACAACAAGCTGGAAAATAAAAAAATCAAGGAGATTCTAAAGAAAAGAAGCCCAAAACATTAGTGGGATTGGTGTCCGATGTTGTTAGTGATCAGCTCAATGATGATGCTACTAAGTTGTTTAGAGCATGGGGTAAAATTAGGGATTAGTATGCAGTGATTTTCTTTGATAATGGTGCACGAGCCAACTACATCTCTATTGACATAGCAACTCATCTAGGCATTAGAGAGGATGAGATGGGACCTATGGGGGAAGTTGGAATGGCATGTAAAGGCCATGCAGAGCCTGTTACATTGATCATTGAAAAGCTTTGGTTGCATACACATGGATATGTGGACAATGATGCCGCTTGAGGGTTGTGATGTATTGCTTGGTATGCCATGGTATCACCGTATGTATGCAGTGATTGATTCTCGTGCAAAAAAGATCACTATTCAGCACAAGGGAAAGGTACTCACACTTGATGTAAAATTGAAAGGTAAATCTGTCCCTATTGTATCTATTGTTGCCATTTCTAAAGTAATGAAAAATCATCTTTTAGCGTACTTGTTTTTTACCAAGGATAAAGATGATAGTGAGAATGTTGGGAATATATCTAAGTTATAGAAGAATGACATGTCATTTTTGAAAATTTATGCTGATTGCTTCTCTCAATCACTTCCAAGGCAGTTATCGCTTGAAAGGTTGAATGATCATGGCATAGATCTTAATTTTGGAAGTAGCCCACCTAATAAGCCACCCTATAGAGTTGATGCAACCCAACAGGAGATTATGAGTTAGGTGAATAAGCTGTTAGAAAAAGAGTTGATTTAACAGAGCTCATCTCCTTTTTGTTTTCTAGTGCTTTTGTGCAGAAAATGGATGGTTCATGGCATATGTGTATTGATTATCATGCTTTGAGCAATATTACGATAACGAATCGCTTTCCAATTCCTTGGATCGATGATGCTATCGATAGATTACAAGGGGTAGCCATATTTAGTCGTATAGATTTGAAAAGTGAGTATCATTAGATACGCATTAGACCAAAGGATGTGTCTAAGCGAGCCTTCAGAATATCTTTAGGGCCACATGAGTTTCTTGTCATGCCTTTTGGGCTTATGAATGCTCTTGCCACTTTCAATCGGATGATAGATCGCATTTTCAGATCACATAGAGGATTTGTGACACTTTATTTGATGACATGATTCTCTATTCAAAGAACAAGGCAAAGCATAGAAGATACTTGAACATTGTGTTCAATGAATTGCATGAGTATAGGCTGGTTATCAGTGACAAGAAAAGTGAATTCTTCTTGCATGAAATCCACTTTTTGAGGCATATTGTATTAGCTGATGGTATTGCATGGACCTTGCAAAGGTTGAGGCAATACGATCATGGCCACCTTTGAGAAATGTACATGAGATTTGCAGCTTCTTGGGTTTATGTTCTTACTATAGAAAGTATGTATGCCGGTTTGTTGAAATTGTATCTCCATTGCATGCTTCATAGAAGAAGGATGTACCATTCAGATGGACAACAATGAAAATTTCAGCATTCGAAAAGTTGAAGGAAAAGACAACTTCATATCTTGTGCTTGTGTTACCCAATCTAAGAAAGTCATTCCTAGTTCAATGTGGTGCATGTGGAAGCAGCATTGGGGCTGTTCTTATGCAAGACGGTCAAGTTGTGGCTTATGAGAGCTGAAATCTCCCCATTGCAGAAAAGGATTTCCAAGTCTATGAGAAAAAGCTCTTGGTTGTAACTCATGCACTGTCTATGTGGGAACATTATTTGTTGGGGGTTAATTTTATAGTGCAGACATACCAAACTTTGAAGTGCTTTCTGATGTAGACAAAGTTGTCAAGGAAGCATATCAGATAGACAATTTTTCTCTCTATGTTTCACTTTCATATTGTACATATTAATGGTAAAAAGAATGTTGTGGTTGATGCATTGTCACGTAAGCCAAAAATTTCAGCCACTAGCATGGTTTGTCACACTGAGTTGGATGCCATGAAAGAGCAACATGTTGCTAATTTGAACTTTGCTAATGTTTATGATCAGCTTTGCAATGGCCAAAGGCATGAATACTTTGTGTTAAGAGATGGATTTCTGATGATGCATGGACGACTGTGTGTCACAAAGCAGTTAAGGCTCAGAGTTATCACTGAAAGTCATGCTCTTCCATATGCAAGACAGAGGTATTGATGCCATGGTCAAGGTAGTGGAGTATTTATTTTATTGGCCAACTTTGAGACATGATATATGACAGTTTGTCAGGACATGTATCATATGTTAGAAGGTAAAGCATGGTAGACAAAAGATGTTGGGTTTGTTGCAGCCCTTGCCTATTCTAGATGAACCTTGGTAGAGGATTGCAGTGGACTTAATTTTTGAGCTTCCTAGGACACCTACAAGGAATAATGGGATATAGACTATCATTTGTATGTTTATCAAACAAGTCCATTTTATTCCGGTGAGGAAGAAAATAAAAGTTGATAATATGGTATGATTGTTTTTGCAGTACATCTTTAAGTATCATGGTATGTCAAAGTCGATAATGAGTGATCGAGACCCTTGGATGACCAGTTTATTTTAAAAGGGGTTGTTTGAGAATATGGGTATCATGTTGAAATTCTCATCATCCTTCCATCCACAGATAGATGGTCAATCTGAGGAAGCAATATTTGCCTTGGTTGAGTTTACTTACAACAACATTGTGTATAGTTCTATGGGCAAAGCTCCATTTGAGGTGGTTGAGGGTGGCAAGAAGGTACCACTTACTGTGCAAACTAAGGATAAGGTCTTTGAGGTTAATCATTATGTGGAAAACTTGGATGCAATCTATGCAAAGATAAATTATGCACTTCAGAGATCTCATTTTACAAAGGCAAGGCTGAAAAAGATAAAAGGGAGAGAAAGACTATATCCGAAGTTGAGTATGAGATACTATGGATCCTTTTAGGTGTTGTAAAAGATCAACAATGTGGAATATCGGCTGAAATTACCTCCACATTGGCGGATACACAATGTCTTTAATATTAGTTTGTTAAGGCCTTTTCATGGTGATGTGCAAGAGGATATGTTTGCTGAAATTCAGGCTAAGGTTGAGGAGTTGGATGAGATTTTGGTACCCGACCAAATTTTGGCACACAAGAAAAGAAATGTCAAAGGTAAAGTTTCCAGGAGATACTTGGTGAAATTTTAGAATAATTCACCAATGGATGTCAAATGGATGGAAGAGGATGACTTTGCAGACTATCCTTAGTTGTTGCAGCTTTACCTAGATGCCTTTTAGTTAGAGCGGACTTTTAGGCTTCGTCAGGTTTAGTAGAGTATGGGTTTGGAGTATTTACTTGATGCTCAAGGGGGAGGTAGCCCTTGCACTTCTCCAATTATAGATAGCTCTTGTATATAGTAGATCTCGGATGTATTCAGCATGCATCCAAGGTACTATGTTGACAATATGTTTGCCATGAGGTCACTACTTAGTGAACTAATCATTGTGAGATATATGTAGATGAGTATCAGTTTCACCCGGGCATTGAAACTATACTTTTGTATCAACTTATGATCAAATTGACATGAATTTTACCTAAATTTTGAGATAGAAATTCTGATCAGTTTCAGCTTAGTTTTTGATCAGCTTGAGAATCGTTTATGGTCACTTTTGGGATTAGTTTTACATTAGTTTTTGCATTGATTGCTGGTCAGTTTTTGCAATGAGTTTGTGATCAATTTGGGGTCACATTTGCAGTAGTTTGTGATCAGTTCTTAGATCAACAAGTCATTAGTTTATGATCAGATTATGCTTAGTTTTCAATGGTTTGAATTTGGTTCCATAGACAACAGTATATGTTGTGATGCCATTTATGTTTTAGCTATGGTTTATGCTTGGTTATGCTATGCTATTATTTCGTTTTGCCATATGAGTTAAGCTCATGAGAAATAGACATGCCACATGATAATCTGGCAATGTTTTTTGAGATTCTTTGTGAGTCTTATGTTATGTTATGATTGGCTGGTAATTTTCAGCATGTGTTGGGCATATGGAATGGTTGAGCAACAATGCACAATGTTGTGTTAATTATGATGCCTTGTGAAAATTCCAATCCACTATTTTGCTTTTGATGCATTTGGTAGTGCAATTGAGGACGATTGCAAGGATTTTAAGGGGAAGGGTTGTCATGAGGACATGTATTTTTGAAACCTCATTTAACATGTGGATTAATTTTTAACCTCATGGTTAAGTAAATGTTACACATGTGAGGTGTAATTGGTTAGAGTAAAATTGCAAGCTCGAGACCCAAGGAAATCACGGGATGTCAAATGCAAAAGTTGCTATAAGTTATACTGCACAGGTACTTTGTGGCATGTGGTGCTAGGTGTCGGCCTAGGTCATTCATTTGGCCATAAGTGTCAATTGTTAACACTAGAAAAGTTACGTTTAATGATACCTAATGCCAATCTAATAGTCTGAAATGACATAGAGACACTCGGGAATAGAAGTTGCCTAGCCAATTCAATTATTGGCTAGTCAGATTATTTTCAATGGACCCAAATAATTATTAGATTAATTTTCAGTATTTAAAGATTGAAAATTAGTATTTGATTATGGATAATGTTGGAAAAACCATTTGGGAAGGTTGCCACTTATAAAAAATGCCCATGCAAGACTGAAAAACGTCTTTAGAGGCTGAAGAGAGGTATTTTAGTGTATTCAGTCTGTAAGAGAGAGGGAGGAGATGTTGCTGGTTTGATTTGCAGCCATTGGAGAACCTTTTGAGGCAGCTACGGGTAGGAGAAGACCAATCAACAGCAGGTGATAGCATCTACAGGTTGTTGAGAGAGGACAGCAATAGTAAATGACTAATTTTCTTTAGTTCTTTGCATCTACACGTAGGGAAGCAACAATAAATGACAGATTTTCTTTAGTTCTTCGTGAGAAAAGTCTGAATTTTCTCTCTTCTCAGTATTCTCTTTCATCTTCTAGCCTTGCTTCAAAGATTACAACATTGAGATCACCAAGGACTGAGAAATTTCAGATTTCTTTGTCGTAAATGGTAATTTGCAGTAGAAATTAGGTTTTAGCAACAACCTCGGGAAGCATGTCAAAATTAGAAGCTCCAAGACTTGGATTCAACAGGGCTGAAGCTCATTATAGTCACATTCAAGTGGAGGGACGAGCAAATCAATGAATTTAGGGCATTTTTCATCTCCATCAAAGTGGTGAAGGCCAATTGATTGCTTGAATCAAGCGGCAAATCGGATTGAAGACTTGCTAGGTTCATTTTGGACAGCAAGGGGAGTTGGAATACTGTGGGAAAATCCCATTGTATATCAACTTCATCTTCAATTAAATTACAGAAGTATTGAAAGCGGCTCCTGTTTTGGGACTAATAGGGTGTCCAATGTCCAAGATTATATGATAAAGTGTGCATTTTAGTTTTGTGAATTTGTTAATTGCTATAAATAGTGCTTAATCAAGTTATTTACCACCTTCTGAGGAGGAAGATTGGTTTTACTATGCTATGGTTTGCTTTTGCTAGATGAGTTGAGCTCATGAGAAATAGACATGTCACATGATAATTTGGCAATGTTTTTGAGATTCTTTGTGAGTCTTATATTATGTTATGATTGGTTGGTGATTTTCAGAATTTGTTGGGTATATGGAATGGTTGAAGTAGCAGTGTATAATGTTGTGTTAACTATGATGCCTTGTGGAAATTCCAGTCCACTATTTTGCTTTTGATGCATCTAGCAGTGCAATCGAGGATAATTGTAAGGATTTTAAGGGGGAGGGTTGTCATGAGGACATGTATTTTTGAAACTTGACTTGACATGTGGATCAATTTTTAATCACATGCTTAAGTAAATGTTGCACATATAAAGTATAATTGGGATTAGAGTAAATTTATGAGCCTAAGACTGAGAAAATCACGGGATGTTAAACACAAAAGTTGCTATATGTTATGTTGCACAAGTACTTGGTGGTATGTGGTGCCAGTTGTTGGTCTAGGTCATTTATTTGGCCATAAGTGTCAGTTGGTGATACTAGGAAAGTGGTGTTTAATGGTATCTAACACCAATTTGGTGGTTGAAGATGACACAAAGACACTTGGGAATGGAAGTTGTCTAGCCAATTTAATTATTGGTGAGTTAAATTATTTTTTTGGGCATTGAAATAATTATTAGATTAAATTTTTGTATTTAAAGACTGAAAAGTAATATTTAATTATGGATAATGTTGGAAAAACCATTTGGAAAGGCTGCCACTTGTTAAAAATGCCCATGCAAGACTAAAGAATGTCTTTAGAGGCTAGAGGTATTTTTAGTGCATTCAGTCTACAAGAGAGAGGGAGCAGATGTTGTTAGTTTTATCTGCAGCCATCAGAGGACCTTCTGAGGCAACCAAGGGTAGGAGAAGACCAATCAATAGCAAGTGATAGCATTTACAAGCTATTGAGATAAGGTAGTAGCAATAAATGACTAATTTTCTTTAGTTCTTTGCGAAGAAAGTCTGAATTTCTCTCTCCTCAACATTCTCTCTCATCTCCCAGCCTTTCTACAGCCTTGCTTTGAAGATTACAACACTGAGATTACTAGAGGTTGAGAAATTTTAGATTTCTCTGTTGTAAACCCTAATTTGTAACATAAATTAGGGTTTAGTTGCAGCTTGTGGAAGCGTGCCAAAAATTGGAAGCTCCAAGACATGGATTCAACAGGGTTGAAGTTATTTTCAGTCAAATTCAAGTGGAGGGACCAACAAATCAATGAATTTGGGGCATTTTTCATCTCCATCAAAGAGGGGGAAAGGCCAATTGATTGCTTGAATTAAGAGGCAAATCAGATTGAAGACTTGCTAGGTTCATTTTGGACAGCAAGGGGAGTTGGAATACCATGGGAAAATCTCATTGTACATCAACTTCTTCTTCAATTAAGTTAAAGAAGTATTGAAAGAGGCTCTAGTTTTGGGACCAACAAGGTATCCATTGTCCAAGATTGTAAGTTAATTTTGCATTTCTCAGTTTTGTAATAAATGTTGCTGTTGTAACTAGGTTGTAATTGGGGAATTACCATCCATCATGGAAGGAAGGCTGGTTTTAGCTTCATTAAAACAGCCTCAAAACTCAATTAATTAATGAATTAAAGCTTTTATTAAAAAGAAATGTGCCCCTAGAGAGTATCAGTGTCTCATAAGCACAAACCCTAATTAGGAGGACCTAAACTTTCTATAAATAGGCATGTTGCCCTCCACTCAGCTGTAGTCTCGTTTTTGCAGCTTGCAGGTGCCAAAGCTTTGCTGTCCACACCCCATACATGGAGGATATCTTAGCCAAAGCTGTTCACATCGTCTTCTACCATTAGGCACTTGCTTCTCAGCCATTATTCGCAGATTCGGACTGTTTCCAAGCATCTCCACCCTACTGATCACATCAAGATGATTGCTGTCTACACCTTGGAGTTTGTATTTATTGCTGCATGCTGGTTGAAACATTGCATTTGGGCTAGAAGTGCTGTTGCCTACAGTTGGCGATCTCTAATCTACTTGCGTTTTGCATCATCTACTGCTGCCCAACCCTAAATGTCACCATCAATATTGCATTTTGACTGTTCTGCTGCTGCTTGGCCATTTTGGAGCTCTTGACTGCTGCATTTTGCTGATTAGAGCACTTGACTAGGTACCACATCATCATCTTGGGCTGCACTTGTTGATCTCACATTGTCCTCTGCCCGTCCGACTCAATGATCTAGTATCCTATTGCTGCATTTATTGTTGCTGGACACTCATGAAGGTTGCTTGTTCTATTTCGGAATGTGTGTTAGAGTATGACACACTCTCCAACTCATACTCTCTGCCCTGGTCTTGGAAACAAGGGAGTTTGGGGGTCAGTATTATTCATTGTGCAGTGTGTTTGCTGCATTGAACATTGTATTCTATTTAGTATTCATTCATTAGTATTCACTTTGTTCATTGTCTCTATGTTACCCTAACCCTAACTGTATTCTTTATCAGTCTATGCGTGTCATACAATGTTTTTGTGTTTTTTGTGGCAGAGGGTTTCTTTATAATATCCATGCTCTAATAGAAAAACTGTTCCATCGTCCTCATTGTAGCATCAATGCCTCTATGCCTGACAACTGCTTAGAGACACATAACTATTGATGCATCATATAAAACCCATCTCTAAGTATGTAATGCTCATGCTTCTAGCCATCGCAAAGCTGATCATAAGCATTAGCAAAGTCCAAATCAGCAGCATACAGATTTTTCATGGCATTCAACTCAATGTGATAGACCATAGTAACTGTTGAAATGAGAGGCTTCCTTGATAGTGCATTAGCTACCATCAATATGCACAATTAGAATTGAAACATTGAGAGGAAGTTTACCCATCTCATATGCTTCTTAGGTAACTTTGTTTGAGTAAAAAAGTAACACAATGGCGTATGACTTGTCTCCATAGTGAAATCAGCCACTAAAAGATAGTGTTTCCATGTGGAAAGAGCATGAGCTACAACAAGTACTTCCTTCTCAAAAACCTTTTTTTCGAAAGAATCCCGCTAGAAACTGCAACCAAACCTCCCCACCCCCCCTTTGCAACACCCTTTATACTTGCTTTGCCTCTAGTCCCCTTGCAACACCCTTTATACTTGCTTTATTGTTATACATGCATTTTGACAGTTTGCAATTGTCTTTTTTGTAGATTTGACAAGCTCTCAATATCACCACCTTCAATCAAAGCATTGCATACTATTCATAAGTATGAAACAATGACATCAGTGCAGGAGGCTACCTTTCCAGTGATTTTGAAAGGTAATCAACAATACAACCAAGTTTGTCACACAGCACATTCCATTCTTGTACGATGACACGATATTTACAAAAACTATGAAACAAGACACTTAGAGACTTAACCAAGACATTCAAGCATAAAATACAACCATTGAGAATGAACTAGGCCAAGGAACTAGAACCCATTATATTGACATGAAGCATGACCAAATGCGTATATTATCAAAAGCTGTCACTGGGTATGCTCTTTCTCCTTTTTGAGTTTGTAGCTCTGCTTTAAAGCTTTTAGAAATTCTAAGTTTCAAAAATAAATTTAGCTATAATAAGACACCACTGATATGAAAATCCAAAAATATCCTTGTAACGAGGGGTTGGCTTGCTTGCATCTGTATGATTGACATCTACAGCATGCCAACTGGGGTGGAAAGTTGAAACATCCACACAAATCTACATTCGTCTGATATGGCAAATTTCTCGAGAAGCTCGACCAGTGAAATATCCCATGATTTCTCGGAATTATAAATTAAGAAGATGCTCCACACCTATGCAGTAGTAACCTGAGATTTCCTGGACATCTGCCTGTAAAAATTATAGGCTGAATGCATCTATCTCTGTATGGCTGGCTGCTGCACAACAAAGGTTTGAAACATCTGCATGCATCCTTTCCATATGATAAATTGTTACAAATAGGTTGACTAAAAATGGAGCACCCTGCAATGACATGGTTAACATAGTTGTGCTACATCCTTCTATATGAATGGCATGCATTACAAATTGCTAAATCAAGCAGAAATTAGGGGAGAAGCAATATGAAGCATTTAGGCATTGCAAAGTACCATACGGTGGTATCCTTTCAGGGCAATAGGAGGATCCTTATTTTGGAGCCATGTATTAATATATGTGCCTATCAAGTAAGAGAATGAGCGTAGATGCTTGGTGGTCAGTTTGGTACTTACAGTCTTATCTAACTTTTAAGTTGCTTGTCGTTGACTGTGAAGAATCTATTTTACTAAGTTCTTGTCTGGCTGTGAAAGTAGGACAAGATGTGCTAGCTAAAGCAAGGACTGGCACAGGGAAAACAATTGCCTTTCTGGTGAGTTTTTAGTCTAATGAACATCAGCTATAGTAAGTTTAATGATTCTACTCTTACAAGTCTGATAGTTAAATTTGGTGGTTTGTGTAGCTACCAGCAATTGAAGCAGTCTTGAAAGAACTACCTGCAGGTGGATCTTACAATCCAGCTTATGTGCTCATCGTCTGCCCCACTAGAGAGTTAGCACAGCAGGCTGCTTCTGAAGCAAAAATCTTGTTGACATTCCACGCTGGTCTTGGGGCTCAAGTTGTGTATGGAGGCACTTCATTTCAGAAAGAGCAACAACAGCTTAGCAGAGGCCCTTGCCAGGTCAGTATTACATTGTTGTTGTTGTTGTTGTTTTTTTTGGGTGGTTGCTCCCCCTTCTTCTTCTTCTTCTTCCTTTTCTGTAGCAATCAGCAACTTCAACATGTTGTGCCCAAGAGCATATGCTTTTAGCCATAAGTGGTGTATTTTGTCTATGACCTGTGCTGCTTCTCTAACAAGGGGATTTTGTTCCATAGTGCAATGCATTCTTTGCAAGTAGTTATTACTCTTCCTTTTCTCACTATGAACACTAGACATTACTTGTGTGATTGTCAAATTGACAAGCAATAGGACTAGCTTGTATACTCTTCTCTGCCAGCCATTTTGATGTCCTTTCCATGTCCTGCTCAATATGTTCACTTTCCTGCCCCAAGTCTTCACCCCTCAAGCTATCCATGTCACCCAAGTCACTAATTTGAAGCAATATCTGTGAGAGCGCAACGGAAGAGAAACACCAACACACAGAGAGAGAGAGAGGTTCTTTGCTTCTGTGACTGTGGATAGCAAAGTTGAAAGCTTACGTATTGCATGCCTTCATGCACTTAACCCTAACTGTTTTTTGTGTTATCAGTTTGTGCTTTGTCGTATGATTGGTATTGTGTTTTTGTGTTTAGAGCATCTCGTCACACACAATAAGCTGACAAATAAAGAAAATGCACCTAAACTGCCAGAGCTCCTATGTCTCCATCAGACTCTAACGGGGGACTCACAACCAAGAGTCGATAGACTGACATGACTAACATAGCCAGGTTAAGATTATCAACACCTCTCTGCCTTTGCCGATCACCAGCCCAATTTATGCTCTATGTCCTTTGTGCATATTGTATACTAGTGAGCCTGTTCCCAGTTGTGACCCACCTACCGCCTCTGACAATGGAGTTGCAAGGCACATTTTGTATGCCCAAAGATAGGACAAATATGATCAATGACATGTAAAGATGCAAGCGAAGATCTGGCAGTAAAGAGCAATGATCCAAATTTTTTTCAACCTGTGCTGCTATTGTTCCAGTAGACTTGCTGCATTTTCCACCGCCTCATTGATCAAAACCTGCTCTACTGTTCATGGGTATTGTTCAGGTGATCCATGCTTGCTGCAGCCTGCCAATCTCATCATTGCTCTAGAGCAGACATTGAAGCTGTTCGTAGAGATTCAAGCTGCTGCTCAGGACTGCAGGAAGTTCAGGCTCTGATGCAATTTTGCTTGTTTGTTTTGTTGCCCTTTGTTCCTTTTTCTCATTTTCACCAACCCATAGTTGCTGATGGAGTAGGATTCCTCATCCTGGCAATTTGGCAAAAGGAGTTCTTGCAACCAGACAGATTCCATGACAGATGTGCAGTAGCCTATATGGAGGATTTAAAGATGGCCTTGAGTATTGAATTGAGGAGCTGGCTAGCCCTTTTGGCTGCTTACTTCTAGTGCTACTATTGTTTACTTGTCTTTGTGATTCATTTCCAATCATCAATCCATTATAGTTTAGTGATGACCTGTACTTCAATCCTTGTGATATACACCCTGAATTTGTCTCATTTGATTCAGTGTCTTATGGTTTGATCATATGTAGGCCAGGTGACTAACATACAGATGTTGAGGAAAATACTTGATATTTCCATAGAACAGAGGAAAGATATCTGTATGGACAGGCTTCTCTCCAGTGCAAGTGGCTGTGTTTTTTTTGCTTGTTTGTGGCTCTTTTCATTTTAAAATATCAGAGTGCCAGGTGGTGGTTAACATGTAGGGGGCATGTCTAGAAATTTAGATGTGATTTTTATTAGTTTTACAATCTTGTTGAGGTTCTATTGATTTGCAGATTCTTGTAAGTACTCCTGGAAGATTGGTAGACCACATTACAAGAACGCCTGATATGGTGAAACAGTTAAGACATGTGAAGTTATTGGTGCTGGATGAAGCTGATCATATGTTAGACATGGGTTTCCGAGAAAGTCTGAAGAAAATATTGAAGGTGTTACCTCTCCAGCGACAGACTCTTCTATTCTCTGCCACGATTCCACCTGAAGTATGATTTTGATTAGGATGTTGCTTACTAGACAGTGAATGTTTGCACTTTCTGTTTTCTGTTTATTGCTTCAGGTGCTAATTAACTTGTTCTTTGGTTGTTAAAACTTGCAGGTACATAGCATGGCAAAAGTTGCTTTGAAGGAGAGCCATGATTTCATTGACACTGTTGGGAAAGATAGCCTAGACACTCATACTAAGGTGGCTTATAACGTTGGATTTGGTGTTGCTTTTTTTGATTTAGCTGCATGAAAAGGAACAGGGGTCTAGGCCTAAGGCAAGGAATAAGGTCTATATGGTGGCATGCTGGAGCTGAGTGGTAAATAATGGGCACACAAGTTGGCTGGAACAATCATTTCTTGTGGTGATTGACATTTTGTTACTGTGAAAATGTGTCTTTGAGGTTGTAAAATGCATAGTAAAAATTACTGGCATTTGCACAGGTGAAGCAGTGTCATGTTTTAGCTCCCCTTGACAAGCAGCTTACAGTTGTCTACGGGGCACTCCAACAACATACAGAAGTGGAGCCAGATTTCAAGGTACTTGATCCAGATCAATACAAACTGATTCAGTTGCAACACGTCCATGAGATGATTGTCTTATTCAATTTGCATCAGGTGCTTGTTTTTTGTACAACTGCTAGGGTAACGGGTTTTATGTTCCACCTGTTCAACTCCCTTGGTTTCAATGCCCGAGAGATCCATTCAAGGAAAAATCAGTCTTATCGAACTCGTGTTTCTGATGAGTTTCGGCATGCAAAGGGTGGCATCGTACTGTTTACATCTGACGTGTCAGCCAGAGGTCTTGACTACCCAGATGTCACATTTGTTGTCCAGGTATGATCTGCATGCAAATCAGGGTCTATTGAATATTCAAAGTAGGTACAAGGCATTTTTGGCTGTTTAATGTCATTGCTTGCTGGTTGCTATCCTGAAGAAGTTAGCTGCAAATTAGCTGCATTGTAGCTAGATTGAAAGGCTTGTATGAGCTTCCAAGAAGTTGTAGGTAGTAACTTACATCTATCATCAGTGTGTGGTTATGCAACCCCATAAGTTTCAATATCATGTAGTATCTGATACCCACTATTTCTGTAGTGTTAGGCAACCATGTTCTTTTAAAAGTCACGGGTTCTCCAGCCTATATCTGTGATTCCAAATGCCTGGCTTCAAGTTCCTTGTTAATGTATTCATAAGAGAGAGATTTATTATAGGTAAAGTCAAAATTTTCACAAACTCTCAAACATTTGAGACTGAAGTAGTAATACATATTTTTGTTTTTGAGAAATTTTCTCATGTCTAGCCTTTTATTTGTGTTGTGAAATGTGTGCCTAGACATGGTTCTCATACATGAATGAGCTGTAAGTCATTTGACAAAGTTTCTGTACTAAAAGTGCATGTGAATAGTGATTATTGTAAGTTGCAATGTATGCATGCAATGGGAAGAGTGCGTAACCTTCGAGCTGCAACTTGCTTATTTACTTATCATTGATTTTGATGTTTATCCCTAAGGATGCGACAGTACATCATGCAGTGTGAAGGTGAGGTTGAGCTATCTCATAAGCATGCATACTGTGTAAAAATGTCGACCTATGTATTTACACAGGAGAACTATGTTACAACACTTGTGATTGATCCTATTTTGGCTCCATTTGCCTAAGTCCCTCTCACTCAAGGTGGATTTGTGACATAGACCTGACTAGAATCAAACTGGAGAAATGTGGTAGAAGTCATGATATTTGTTCACATATAGGACTTGCCCAATCAATGAACTTAATTCTAGTTTAATGACATTGCTATCAATTGTGGGTCATTGTGATTGAACCCTCTCTTGTGTATTCTGATGTCCTTAAAAAAGTAGTCCTGAATGTAAAGAGGATGCACTTGCATGTACAAGCCAATGCCATGTGATGAAGATGATGCTTTCCTGGTGTGCTTTATCCCTACCAGTTAGAGGGTGTTGTGATTCAAGACGGTCTTTTTCCACTCATAATTTGAAAGACTTTGCTGTGAGAAGGCACTCACACAGAATGTGATGAGAAGGGCTCTATTCAGGTCCAAGACTCATTTCTCAGAAATGGTTTTCTGCATTTGCATGGTGGATAAGTGCATAAACTGGTGCCTCTAAGCTCTATTGGAAAGGTGCCAGTGCCTGGTGACTGAGCCCATGTAGTCCAAACCAGATGTCACCTGGGATTACCAGCACCCTGTTTGCTACTAGCTGTTGTGAGGACTCAAAGGCTAGACTAGAGTGCCTGTTCGTGGGGTGTCCTGTAACTGACATAGAAAGCACACTGTCTTGAACAAGGCCTCTGTCACAACAGATGTGGTTCTCAGCTCTGCACATATGTCATGTGGGACCAAGGCCTTGCCCCTGATCATATGAGAGATCATCATCACCAGAGGCCGCTTCTATGGCAGCTATCCATAATAATATGTTGTCCTCTGGCCAATTTACTTCTCCACCTTGTCAGTATATAATTCAAAGAGTGTGGGTGAAAGTTGACAGCGGTGTTTCACTCCAATAGTACTAGCAATCTTCTTTGAATAGCCAACTGGAGGCCTGCTGCATCCTCATAGATGGATGTGATGCCCAAGTCTTGCAGCTTCCTTTCAATTGGTATAGGTCCAGCTCCAAGTGCACGAGATATGCTCTCTTTTTTGGGCATACGAGTTGCTGAAAAAGATTGCACTCCTCTTGATGTGCATGGTTACCATGGGCTATTGCTTGTGTGGGGCATGCCTTAATCTCACATCACTCATCATCATACCCACTGTTTCAATGAACAATACTACAAGTTGGTGGTTTGGTGCAAGCAGGCATATGAGGAAGGTATCTCCAGCTGCATGGTGGAGGGATTTTTTAGTTTCCTTCAGTTGTATAGTTCGGTTGTAGCTTTCGTATTTCATGTTTCTAGGTATTAACACAATTACCCTTTTGTGAGAGAGAGAGAGAGAGAGAGAGAGAGAGAGAGATTCGGGATTGATACTGAGTTTTTGTTCGTTGGCTCCAAAACTGATTTCTGTTTCACCTTCCCAAAACTCCAATGCAACTATGCTACCAACTCCTTCCAAGGCCATATTGAGCAAATGATACACATAAGGCTTGCAGCAACTTTCATGTGCATTAATCACATACAAATATCTCATAACCTTTTTGAGTGCATGGGACCATTTTATCTAGTTTTATCATAACATAGGCCCACAGGGTCGTAAGTAGATTTTCAGACGACCTCTACTCCCTTGGCCAGCAGCTTACACTAGACCAGTCACATCTTAACAGCTTGCTACTTTTTGAAAGTACTTCATGGTGGTCTTGTTATGCCCACTAGGCTATTAGTAGATTCTTTCCCTCAATGAGCCATTCTTGAAATGATGTTGAAGAAGTATAGCCTTCACACGGGGTTGGTAATTTGGAACTCAACAAGCTTCTAAGAAGATTCGAAACAAAAGGCATGCCTATATAAAGAAGGTTGGTATACTTAAGAGAAAAATGGAAGTTTTGCATGTGTTTGTGTGCATGAAGGTGGTAGTTGGGAACACAACAAGATTCTAAGAGGAGTCAAAACAGAATGCATTCCTAGATCAAGAAGGTGGGTATATTTAAGAGAGAATGAGCGTTTTGCATGTGTTTGTGTATGAAGGACAATTATGGAACTGACAATAGGGGATTCAAAATTCATCGATGCAAAAGGCCTTGTAAAAAGGCCCTAGAACATGGTCCTACAATGGATAACAGAATAACTTTGAGCTTTTGTGTAGGCTGCATTCACAATATGTCATAGACTTTTCTACTAGTTTGTGGTGTATTACTTCTCTATTGTTTCAGTATCCATCTATAACCTGTTTCTCTGCTTTCAGGTTGGTGCACCATCAGATAAGCAACAATATATTCATAGGCTTGGAAGAACAGGGCGTGCAGGCAAGGATGGTCAAGGATTATTGGTGCTTGCTCCATGGGAAGCCTTTTTTCTTGAGAAACTAAAAGACCTCCCTATTTCAGAACTTCCAGCAATAGAGATATGCTCACAAATGGAAAAGAGAGTAAGTGCATTTTTTGGTTCATCTGTTTTTTTCTCCCTTGTCAAGTTTGTTTAATGTCAATTGTCTGATCATGTATAGTCAGCAGTGTTGAGATTAAAACAAGAATGAAATGAAATGATCTAAGTGTATGCAGTGCCTTTTCAGAGTCTTGAGAAATATGTTGCAAGTTCCTACATCTTAATGTGTGTTGTTGAAAGCTCAAATTAGAGTCTAAATAACTTGCATTCAAGTTTAGAATGACACGATAGGCTAAACAATTTCGAAGTATGTGTATATGGGGGATGGCTGCATTTGTGCCACATCTGTTCATATTTGGAACTACATATACAATGAAGCCAGACATATGTGTGTGGGTCATATGCTTGCTTCTGGGTTTATGCTTTGATTTGGCATGACTCTCAACTGACATCTTGGTCAGTGGTTCGGTTTATGTTGCTGTTGTGTAGGCTTTTGATGCTTAAACATAGAGAGCCTGACATTGGTATTGAGGCACATCGTTGAGAAAGATCTTTCTATGTCAAGCCTTTAATACCTCTTCAATGTGGATAATATTACCTGTGATGGATCACATGTATGATAGCAGCTGAAAGAATATCACAAATGCATGGAATAGACAACCTTGATACAGTGGTGGTTCATCAAAAGCCTTCTTTAAAAATCTGCTGGCAGTAAGGCAAAAGCAATGTTACTGCATGTTTCCAAGATAAATGGTAAATGAATACATATCTCTTGGAGTTGTACGACCATTGTGTTAATCTTTGTATCAGTGTGGGTGCAAGATATCCTGGAATAGGTTTTCCAATTCGGGGTATGGGACAGAGACATGGCAGAGTATGTGTCCTATATCAGACAAGATATTGGGTGATTTATACAATTTGAACAGTTTGTAATTAGCGACTCCTCCAAGCAGTTTAATGACCTCTTGTTTCCATGAATTGTTAACAATCAATCATCTTGATTGTCATCAGTCTCTATCAAATAGACCAGAAGCAAGTAACTTCTTGTGTGCTGCTTCTGAAATATGAGATGATCCTTCTCACTTTGGGGGTTCTAAATCTGCACCACGTGTGTCTGTTGTTCGTCCTTTTCCTATGCTAAGTCTTCTCTGCTCCAGCTTGATGGTATCTTCTGTTACAGACTGTGTGCTGCCTATCATCTTGTCTTTGTCCATAGTCACCTCTTTTTCTGCTGTGTGCTCTAACCAATTCACACAGTCAAGGGTTTATTTCTACTTAGCTCATTTTTCCGTTCTCATTGTTCCCTTCTCAAAAACGTCTTAGAAATAGTGAGCGTTACAAGTAATTGTATTTGGGAAATCTTAGCCTTATTCCTAGATATATAATTTAGAAGTGCTTGCCATGGGCAGATTCAATTATTATGCCCAACCTTAAACTTGTACAAAGCCTCTAGGGCCTCTCCCATTGTTGGCCTATATAACAGAACCCTAGTCATTCCCACATTTGTCATTCTCATGTATTCTTCTATTCTCACTTCAGCTAGGCTTGTTACTTTACAATCATTTCACTTGTTTATGCTTTCATTGTCTTGTCAAAAGCACTAGCTGCTTGACCCTACGTGGGTGAGATTGGAGTGGAGGGAGTGTTATTTGATCACCAGGTTCATCTAGTGCATGCTTCTTGCTTGTAAACTAGTGCATTCATAATACATGAGCTATTGCATGCCAAAAGATTTGCATTTGACTGTGCGGTTCATGCATGCACACTTCTCGAGTTTCACATCGCCATGGCTCTCCCATTGTTGATGCTGCTTACATTTGCTTGAATGTCTGAATGCTTGCTTTTTAACTGAAATGACTAGACCTTATTCTCAAGGACTTGTGTTTCGGTCTTAGAAATGTTGAATGCCTATGTTTGGGTAAAGCCTTAGGTCATCCTTCATGAGTATTGGGTTTGCATTGATGCCATGCTTTTTGCACAAGAATTTCTCAGCATGGTTACCAATACAAGCTTAAGATACTTTTGAAGAGGATGTGGTGTCATGAGGACGTGAAATTTTGATGCTTTGCTTAGCATTTGATTAAAGAGTTAATCAAATGTGCAAATGTGACTCGCACATGTGAGGTGTAGGTTAATTATTTCACAATGTGGGACTCAGGACCTCGAGATATCTATTGGTGCCAAAAACAAAAGTTATAATA
The DNA here is from genome assembly GCF_053477565.2 of Lygodium microphyllum. NCBI lineage: Eukaryota > Viridiplantae > Streptophyta > Polypodiopsida > Schizaeales > Lygodiaceae > Lygodium > Lygodium microphyllum. The sequence continues at coordinate 77,776,735 of NC_141160.1, forward strand.
AGTTATAACTAATAGGTACTAGGTGGTACTTGGTATCAAAATTTGGCCTAGAACATTTAATTAGCCATAAGTGTTGGTGGTGACATTAGGGAATTGGTAGTAATTAATTAATTAATGCCAGTTCCGAGGCTAATGAGTGCTCATGATTATTCCGATGATAAATTGGCCTAGCCAATTTAATCATTGACTAGTCGTTATTTTTTTGAGCCATAAATAATTATTAAATCAATTGTTAGAATTAATAAAGCTAGATAATATCGGAAATTGGATTTGGAAGGTTGCCACTTGGCAAAGCTTGCCCATGCAATTGGAGAGAAGGTTGTGAGAGGCTAAGAGAGAGTCATTTCAGCCTTCTACAAGCAAAGCAGAGAAAGAGAGAGAGAGAGAGAGAGAGAGAGAGAGAGAGAGAGAGTGCCATTGTTGCTGCAACAGTTGAGGGGCCATTTCCAGCTAGCAGGAGAACCTTCAGGAGCTGGCAACCTGCCCAAAAGAGGTCATAGTAGTGGGCAGCAGCTTGGGAAGGCTGCTTGGCAGGTGGTGACAGCATTTCAGGCTGGAGACAGCCCATTTTGGTTTCCCAAGCAGCATGCAATAGCAGCAAATGCCCTTAAAAACAGGGCAGCAACTGATTTGAAGAGATTGTCATGACGAAACTCTAAAATTCCTCTCTCTACAACATTCTCGCTCATCTCCTAACCTATTCTCATCTTTTCTTAGCAATTTCCAACAGATTTAGCCATTGGAGGTGGAGAGTTACATGAATCTCTATTGTGAAGGAGATATTAGGGTTTGATAGCCACCTCGAGAAGCGTGCTTAGAAATTGTAAATACTTGAATTTTAGTCACTAAATGTGGGGCAATTTCAAGAGATTCAAGTGGCCCTTTGTCCAATGAACATTTGGGGCTGAATTTGTCACCCAAAGAACACAATTGAAGGCCAATTCCTGAGGAAAATAGGGTTAAATTGGTTTGAAGACTTGCTAGTCATTTATAATAGCAAGAGGCACTTGGATCAGTGGAGGAGATTAAAGAATATTAGTGTATTTCATCCATTTGCTAGAAAAGATAAAGAAATACTATGAGGGATACCAATTTTGGAGCTAACAAGCTGTGCATTGTCCAATATTAAGTGACAAATTGTGCACTTTGGTTTATGTGCTTTAATTATTTGCTATAATTCTTTGAGAAGGAAGGTTGGTTTCATGGTTCCATTGCCGGGATACCATCACTTGATTGAAGGCTAAAAACTTTGTTCTAGTGTTGAAATTGTGTTCAACTAAGCATTTACAACAATAATGTCTTCTTAGAGTGAGATGAAATCAACTAGTGATGATGAATCTCATTTTGAAAATGCACGTATTGAAGGGGAAAATGCAATGCCTAATCTTCGAATAAGCTTACAACATGGGCATCAAGGAGAAAATGTGGTGGTTGAGCAAGAAGTCTGTCTTTCTAGGCCGCAAGATGCTAATGACCTGTAACTGGCCTGTTCACTGAAAAGGGCGGTAGTGTACAATCAAAATTTATAGATGCTTTCACCCAATTAACAATCATCCACTTTACCTGAACTTAAAGACACAGAATCAAGAAGAAATACAGAAAGCTAGAATGATCCTGTTGCAACACAGACATCCTGTTGGCCCCTAAGTTAGGCGCTCCTTGCGGTATTTCTTTATTTTTTTAAAAAAAGAGGGAAAATACAATGGGCTGTCTTTCACCTATTCTGGGTGAAATTTGGCAGCATAACAGTACAATTACTGGCCCAAAACAAGCCGACCAGGAGGGGAAACTCTGTCCAAGTATGAAACTTCTGGTTGGAGTGCAGAATTGACCATTTCAGTTTGCTGTAATTACTGGTTCAGACCTGTTTTGACACCTGTTTTCAGCTCATATTGTTCCCTGCACTGTCCAGCCCACTGTAATTACTGGTTCAGACCTGTTCTGAAACCTGTTTTTAGCTCATATTGTTCCCTGTACTGTCCTCATCATCTGAGCCAAGTGCCCCTTGATTCTGACATCAATTGGGCTCTGAAATACCCTCTGAACAGTCCAGAATCAGTTCTAATTTAGTGCTGTTTCAGACACTTGCTTGGTGAGGTTACCACCCTCACCTATTCCTGCTTGTGGGGAGCAAACAACTGCTCTTGTTCCTGGAGAAAAGAGGCTCTTGCCTCATGCAAAAACAACATATTCCACACAGCTGTACCTGAATCAGAAGAAAGGCCCTTGATTTTGCAGCATAACCATACTGTCAGGGGGAGAGAGAGAGAGAGAGAGAGAGAGAGAGAGAGAGAGAGAGAGAGAGAGAGAGAGAGAGAGAGAGAGTAGGAAGCAAGCTCAGCCCTCTGTGCATCATAGACAATGTAGAGCAGCTCTCAAGGGCTCTCCATCTGCAGCAATCCTTCTCAAATGAGCCCCCAACCATCAAAAAACTGCACGCCAGCCCCTCTTTAAAGAGGTAAGTGCACAAATTTGTGCCAAGTGGTAGCACTGGAAGATATTTCCCATTCCAACCTTCCGGTCTAAAATTCTCCATCCTCTGATCAAAATTTGACCTTGGCACAGACCAGTGGATTGATCCTCGTGCAAAAACGAAGATAATGACGCGAACAGATTTTGGGGTCCAAAAATAGTAACTCCCTAAATTTTAGGAGTTGCTTCCATGGCATCCCCACAAGTCGTCGGATCATCTTTGCAGACTATGGCTACATCCAAATTTGTAATGTAGCTCAACTGAAAGTGAATCTCCATTGATGACCCCACATGGACTAATCTCTTGCAGATTTGTCCATCTTCACTTTGAACTAGTCTCTTCGAGGCTAGTTCTTCAACACACTTGTCCATATACACTTCCACAAGTCTCTTCCAAGCTTGTCAATCTACAGTGCCATCAGTCTCTTCCAGACTTATATTGGACCTTAACTGTCCAGTCTTGATTCACTAGACATTCCTGTCAGTTTCACATACTGGCCATTCAACTGAGGCGTTTAGATTTCAAGAGGGATCCTCCCAAAAAGAAAAATCAAATAAAATATGTAATAAAGAAATCAACAAAAAGGTAATAGTTGTCACAGTCTTGTGACGTGACCAGCCAGGAGGTGAAGAATATGATGACCAAATTAATGTCTGATTGAAGGCAACAATCGATATCTTTGCTCAATTGGCCAAAGATTCATAGTTTGACAGATTTTTAAACTCTCCTAAAAAGGGCAAGGGCAAGAAGATGTCATCTTCAAAGGCATTGGGGCAGCAAGATGCTCCCAAAGAGCTACCACCGTAGCCTAAAGATGCACCAAATACTAGTAATGAGCAAAAGCAATTGGTACTAGTGGAATTCGATATGTAAATGCAAGGCCATCTCAGTAGTGCCAATCCAATGGGTTTTGGATAGCATGACATGCATGCAAGTATGGGGTAGCTAGGATACTTTGGTGGTTGCACTATTTTTCATGCTATGGTGGGTCAAGGATCGCATAGGGAATATATGGTACAACTCCTTATGGTATGCAGTAACCAATGCATGATGTGCAAAGCCCAATGTATCTGGGTATGGTTGGTAGTATGCATAATCTCGTGTATGGTAGCATTGGCATGATGTTTGAGGCACAAAGTGGCACATAAGGTAATGTATGTGTATCCCCTAGTGCTTATGGGGCTTAAGGAATGGGTGTTGGTCATGCAAATGCTTCTCATAGTATCGGTCATAAATGTAAATACAACAAATGCATCCTTTTTACAACAACCAATGTATAATAACACAACTCCCAAAGGACTATGATGAGGTTGGAAAAGGAGTGAAGTTTGAGGCCTTTAGTAGGGCATGAGATAGCTTGAAAGCTTTGACTTTTATTTAGCAGTTTGATGCAGCCTATGTAGGAGACTTCACTGAATCTTGAGATTTTGAAGGTAGCCACTTTCTTGAAAGGGAATGCATTATTGCAGTGGTGGTCTTTGCTTTTGATTCAAGGTAGGACCATCGACATGGTAATTGGTTGACTAGTACATTTGAGGTGGACATTTTGACAGCTTGGAATAAGCTTGGTGCAACATAATGCAAGAATTTGGAACAATATAATAAGAAGTCTTGGGATGCTTTGCTGCCAATGACTTCTTATTGTCTAGTTTCTCGTCATGAGCAAGAGGAAAAGTATGTATGTGGGCTGCCTAAAGGAACCATGGAGTTTTGCATTAAATCCAATGTGTCTAGCATGTCACAACTCATAGAAATAACTAGTACATGTGATGCTTTGCTGGGTGGGAAAGATTTGGGCTTCCAAGACATGGATGAGAAGTTGAATAAGAAGTTTTCAAGGGTTGAGAAAAAGGGCAGATCTGAAAACCAAGTTTAAAAGAAGTTAAAACAATAAGAAGAGGATTGAAAAACAGCTGCACAACATAGGGAATGAAGGGCTGCAAATAAATGCTTTGTTTGTGAACGATTGCATACCATAGGGAATTAAGGAAAGAAGCCCAAAATGTCAGTTCGTTTGGTGCTTGATGTTGTTAGTGATCAACTCAATGATGATGCTATTGAGTTACACAGAGCATGGGGCAAAATCAGAGATCAACACACACTAATCTTTTTTGATAATGGAGCGTGAGCCAACTTTATCTCCATAGACATGGTAGCTTGTCTAGGTATCAAAGAGGATGAGATGGGATCCATGGAAGAAGTTGCTATGGCATGTAGAGGCCATGCAGATTTTGTCACATTGCTCATTAGGAAGCTTTGCTTGCACACTCACAGATATAAAGACAATGAAGAGTTTTTCATTGCACAGCTTGAGGGTTGTGATGTCTTGCTTAGTATGCCTTGGTGCCATCGTGTGCATGCAATGATTAATTCACATGCTATAGTGATTACTATTCAGCATAAGGGTAAGGCCCAAATATTACGGGACTGGGACTGAGTATTACAGGACTGTCTTTGTGCAGACCAAAACCCCCCCCCCCCCCCCCCCCCCCCCCCCCCCCCCCCCCCCCCCCCCGGGGAAGGAAGTACGAGAACTCACAATTCGCCACCCAGCCACGCTTAAGGAAGATGCTGGAGAAACCCAACGTCTCTCTCTTGCCAGCCGTCAATTCCTGGTGAGTTATACTAGTTTATAACTCACTTGCTTCCTAAGCTCCCCTAACCCCATACGGGCACCCAAAGCCCCCGGATGGTCATCTCTCGTGCTATTCCCAATAAGTTACATTCATTAATGTAACATTTCCTTTCCCTTAAAAATCGGTTTCGTTCTTGAAAATGATACTTGGAAGGTCCAATTGTAAATTGGGAAACTTTTTTCTTAAAGTGCTTACTCACTCCCATGTTGAGTTTTCTTCTGAACAGTCTCTCCATTTTACCAGACATTCTTGATAAATAGTATGCCTTGTTTGTCATTACGAACATTTAAAATTCTTTCTGTTTCATGCGGAATAGATTGGTCATTGAATAGCTCCTCAATCTTATCATTTAAGACTAGATTATCCATATCACCCAGCTTCTTTCTTAGCTTGCTTACATGGAAAACTGAATGTGTTTTACTACTAGCAGGTAGTTGGAGCTTGTAAGCCTGTTTCCCCACCCTCTTAAGTATTGTGAAAGGACCACAATACCTGGGTGAAAGCTTTGGACATCGTCCCGTTTTCATAGTTTTAGTTTGTCCAGGCACTTTAAGATAGACCAATTTCCCTTCTTCAAAGGAGATGTCTCTTCGGTAAGGATCTACATAAGCTCTAGCTCGGTCTTGAGCTTTCTTAATATCTTCTTGAGCAAATTTTAACATACTATTCATATCCTCCAAAAAATCCTTTACTGCCTGAACCCTTTCCTTATGCAGTCCTATTGCATGAGGAGCTTTGGGCTGAAACCCATACATTAGCATAAATGGACTATATTCAGTGGAAGAGTGTTTGACACTATTATATGCAAACTCTGCTATCGGTAAATACTCTTTCCAATTAGTTTGCCTTTTACTTAGATATGCTCTCAATATATCTTCAAGGATTTGGTTAACCCTTTCAATTTGCCCATTAGTTTGCGGATGCTCCACAGTACTTATGCTAAGTTTAGTATTCAAAATTGACTATCAAATTTTCTATCTTGATCAGAAACTATATTTGCCGAAAGGCCATACAATTGGTATATGTTCTCTATAAACAATCTAGCCAATTCTGGTGTTTTAACATTAGTAGAAGTTGGAATAAACCTAGCTATTTTGGTTAACCTATCCACAGTCACCCACACAGAGTCATGCCTCCTCTGTGTCCTGGGTAACGCGGCAATAAAGTCCATGGAGATACGCTCCCATTTTCCCGAAGGAATCTCTAATGGGTGGAGAAGTCCTTCCATTTTCAATCTTTCAGCTTTATTAACGTGGCACTTACTACATTTGACTACATAGTCAAGGACATCCTTATTCATTCCAAGCCAATAGAACTGCCTTTTAATAAGACTATAAGTCTTATTAACTCTTGGATGTCCCGCACTAGGGGTACCATGACACTCAAAGAGTGTTTGACACTTTATTTCTTCATCTTTCGGGACACATACCTTACCCTTGTAGAGTAAATAACCATTATCAATAGTAAAATTCTTCCATTTGAATTCCATTTGAGCGACCCTTGATGCTCCATTTCCTTGTTGAACATCCTTAAATGTTCCTTCCTCAGTGGAGGCCCTTTCATTTGGATCCCCATTTTCAATTGCTTCCCATATGTTGGAATATGCTGGATCAACCTGGCATTTCCCTTTTAAGCATTCAAGCAAATTGGAAGAGAATTGAGTAAAACCCAATTCATTTATGATGGGCATTCCGCTAAGTGCATCGACCACTATATTATACTTTCCTTTTCTATACCTTATCTCATAGTCGAACTCTTGAAGGAGTTCGGCCCATTTGGCTTTATGCCCTTGTAGATCCGGTTGGTCATTAAGCCACTTAAAGCTTTTATGATCCAACAAGATCAAAAGTTTGGCACCATACAGATAGTGTCTCCATTTCTTCATTGCATGTACTATTGCATATAGCTTTCTCTCATAAACGGAATAATTCCATTTTGTACGGTCTAATTTCTTGCTTTCAAAAGCAACCGGTTGACTCTCTTGTAAGGGTTGACCCTCTTGTAATAAGACCGCGCCTACTGCCTTGTCACTGGCATTAGCTTCAACCACGAATGGTTTATTGGGATCCACAATTAATAGTACTGGAGCTGTAGCAATAGCTATCTTGAGTTTTTCAAAACTTTCATTTTGGTCTGTTCCCCAATTAAAGCTCTTCCCTTTCCCTTTAAGTTGGTCTATCATTGGAACAGCTATCATGGTATAATCTTGAATGAATCTACGATAAAATCAATATAAACCTAGAAAGATCTGCAACTCTTTCAGGTTCCTTGGAGATGGCCATTCAATAATTGCCCTTACTTTTTTTGGATCCATCTTGATTTCCTCTTTTGAGATAATATGCCCCAAATATTTGACCTCTTGTACGAAGAATTCACGTTTAGTTTTCTTCGCATAAAGGGAATGGGTTTTTAACAATTGGAATACTAACCTCTTGTACGAAGAATTCACATTTAGTTTTCTTCGCATAAAGGGAATGGGTTTTTAACAATTGGAATACTAACCATAAGTGTTTCAAATGTTCTTCTCTTGACTTACTAAAGATCAAGATATAATCCAAAAAGACTACTACAAAGTGTCCTAGATAGAGTCGTAACACATTATTCATTGGCTTCATAAATGTAGCTGGTGCATTTAGTTTTCTTTGCATAAAGGGAATGGGTTCTTAACAATTGGAATACTAACCGTAAGTGTTCCAAATGTTCTTCTCTTGACTTACTAAAGATCAAGATATCATCCAAAAAGACTACTACAAAGCGTCCTAGATAGAGTCGTAACACATTATTCATCGAATTCATAAATGTAGCTGGTGCATTTGTGAGGCCAAAAGGCATCACCAAAAAATCATAGTATCCGTATCTAGTATGAAATGCCATCTTAGGAATATCCTGGGCCTTAATTCTTACTTGTTGTAGCTTGATCTTAAGTCAATCTTTGTGAAGAATTTTGCCCCTTGTAATTGATAAAAAAGATCTTCCATTCTGGGCATAGGAAATTTATTCTTCACCGTTATCTTATTAAGTGCTCTATAATTAACACAAAGTCACATAGAACCATTTTTTTTCTTCACCAATAAAATTGGCGAAGCCCAAGGTGAATTGTTGGGTTGTATAAACCTCTTATCAAGGTAATCCTTGATTTGTCTTTCAACTTCTTGGTGTTGTGTTTCACTTAGCCTGTAAGGTGGTTTAGAAAAAGGGCGTGTATCCCTATCTATGTCAATTGGATGATTTACATCACCCCTATCTGGTGGAAGGCCACTAGGTAAGTCAGATGGAAACACATCTTTAAATTCATCTAACAAACCACTTAATTCATTATTTACATTCAACTCACAAACATAAGAAAATTGCTGCTTTATATTACAAGAAGTAAAAGTGTCCTGTACAAGGAGGGACCATAACATGTATACCTCACAAGCTTCCTTCTTCATCAACTTTTGTACTTCAAGGGAACACATCAAAGGGTTATCGGATACTTCATGTTCACCTTGAATCACAAAAGTCTTACCATCCCTCACAAACATAAGAAAATTGCTACTTTATATTACAAGAAGTAAAAGTGTCTCGTACAAGGAGGGACCATAATATATATACCTCACAAGCTTCCTTCTTCATCAACTTTTATTCTTCAAGGAAACACATCAAAGGGTTATCAGATACTTCATGTTTACCTTGAATCACAAAAGTCTTACCATCCCTTTCAAATTCCAGTGTATTATGATGATAACTACGCTTTAAGGATGGTTCCAATCCCCATAGCCACTCCCTCCCTAAAGTGATATCGGCCCTTTCCATATTCATAATTTGGAAATCAAGCTTATCTTTATATCCTTGGATCTCGACTTCCAAATTGGATATCATTGTATCCCATATTTTATTATCCTGACCTCGCATCATACGAACAACATATTGATGCTCACTCTTTTGTTAGGGAAGTTTCAACTTTTTGACAAGTGTATAACTTATGAAATTGTGGGTGGCAGAGTCATCAATCATAACTCTAACCCTCTTCCCACCTATCGATCCATGCACTCTAACTAAATCATGTGGCCCGAAGGTAGGTTGCCACATAGAAGTTGACATATAACACCTGTGTTGGACATCCTCGTGTAAGACCTTTAAAGATTTATACTTTTCATGCCCCTTTAATTCGAGGGTCTGTACTACATGGATTTGTTTCTCTTTTCCCTTGCCCTTGTCCTTATCCTTTTCTTTATCTTTCCCCTTTTTCCTTTGAGGGCAATTCCAAGCAGCGTGGTTAGGAGATAGGCAATTAAAACACAACCTTTCTTTTTTGGCCTTATCAAAGTCATCTTGACTTAGCTTCGGCCGTACATATTGTTTCTTTTCAAAGGGTTGTTTCTTACCCTTAAGGAATGGCATTTCCTTTTGGATTTACCTATAAATTTTGAGGTCTCAAATTCCTTAGTCCGTGTCGGTGAGACTAGTGAGTGTACCTGGACGTGTATATCTTCATTGATTAATGCAAATTTAATTGCCTCTTCAAGCGTCTTGGGTGAACTCCTTTTCACTTTCTTTTTACAGGGCTTATCTAGTCCCCTTATGAATCCTCTTGTCTTTTGAAATTCATCTATTCCTTCCAATTCGAGGATTATCGCACGTACTCCTCGAGATATATCAGCAAAGGTCTTCCCTTTTGTCTGACAAAATCCCAATCTTCCCAATTTCTTTCCATTTCATTCTCAGGAAGGAATTCTTTCAGAAAGACCGATTCAAATTGAGCCCAAGTTTCAGGTATTTTATTTGCCTCTTTTAAAGTTCTCCACCATTTATATGCTTTCGGTCCCAAGGTTAAACTAGCTTCCAGCGCTTGGAGATGTGGTGGAGTATTCTTTAATTTGTGTAAATCCTCCCATTTTTGGAGGAAAAGTGTCTTTGTTTCTATCTTTTTCCTCCCCATGAAACTGAGGGAGTTTCATAGCTTTTAACACTGGGTTATCCCTCAGCTTTTGGTGGGGTTCCCTTGGGTCTCGCATAGTCACATCTACATCTTTCGATGAAGATGGAATATCTGAGGTCTCTACTTTATCTTTATCCCTTTCTAGTCATAAGGCTAATTGGGATTTTATTTCGGTGAGTGCTTGAGTTAGCAACTCCATTTGAACCCCCTATGCTTGCACACGAGCAGTTAGATCATCAAATTGCTCTCGTGTAGCAAAAAATTCTTCCCAGGGTTCTTCTTGCATTTCACTTTCATGGGGATCCACCATAGGGCGGTCCTCGGAAGTAGAGCCTTCCATTACCCCCTCGTTATCCCCTCTCTCTCTTTCCCCTCCATCTATACACTGGAATTGGAATTGGAAAGAAATTGTAAGAAATTTGGAAAGTAAGGGTGGACACTTCCTTGTATTTCGTCCGCCTGATTTTTGTCAAGCAGTGTGACAATAAACGGGCCGTGGAAGATGAGGTGGAGTTTTCGTGCTTTCTTGTCGAGCAGGAAAGCTGGGCTGCCCTGTCACGTTGGATGCGGTCCTGAATGTATTATGTCGCCTGCAACCCAAAGAGGAGAAAATTTACGGCGGAAGGGGTGGACGTCACAGGCCACGTGTATTACGGGGTCACTTGAACTTGGGCGACGGCCTTGACGAATCACAGGGTCACTTGGACCACCAGACACTAGCCACGTCGCCCGTCTTCAAATCGCGAGTGGCCCTTAGCAATGACGCCTGTCTCCAATCGCAAATAATTCACTTGTCTCCAGGTCGCGAATGGCTCTCCAGGTCGCAAAATGCTCTGATACCAGTATTACGGGATTGGGACTGAGTATTACAGGATTGTCTTTGTGCAGACCAGATCCCCCCCGCGAATGGCTCTCCAGGTCGCAAAATGCTCTGATACCAGTATTACGGGATTGGGACTGAGTATTACAGGATTGTCTTTGTGCAGACCAGATCCCCCCCCCTCTCTTTCCCCCTAGAAGGAAGTACGAGAACTCAGAATTCGCCACCCAGCCATGCTTAGGAAGATGCTGGAGAATTCCAACGTATCTCTCTTGCCAGCCGTCAATTCTTGGTGAGTTATACTAATTTATAACTCACTTGCTTCCTAAGCTCCCTAACCTGGTATGGGCATCCAAAGCCCCCGGACGGCCATCTCTCGTGCTATTCCCAATAGGATACATTCATTAATGTAACACCAAACCTTGGGTGTAAATTAAAGGGAAATTTGTTCCTGGTGTATCGGTTTACCATTACTAAAGTAATGAAAAATCACCTTTTAGTGTACTTGGTTTTCACCAAGAATAAGGTTGATAATGAAGATGTTGGGAGCATGTCTAGGTTATAAAAAAATGCATGTTATTTTCGAAAATGTATGTTGATCACTTTTCTTGGTCACTTTTAGGGCAACTATTGCTTTAAAGGCCGGAAGATCTGTGAAGAAATATCCTAATGTAGAAACATAAATGAAAGCGTATGACAAAGTATAAAATCAATAGAACTTAGTATTGGGTTGTCTCACTTACGCCTCACTTGCGCCTACGCTCACATAGGAGTGTCGGTGATCAGTAGGACACTGGGGTACTTTTACTCTCGGTATGAGAGGTTTTTTCCTCCAGACTTTTTGTCTTATTTCGTGTGTGCTTATGTCACACACTTAGTGGCACTTATCGTGTTCGGGTGTGAACACCCCTTACAACCCTAAGGCTTAAGGGTTATACTTTGTACTTTCAGTTTACACTCTTTCAATCTATTGCATTGGGTGTCGTGCTTCACTCCCACACTGTCTACTGATTTTTGTGCTGAGCTTCGATGCTGTCTCGATCTCACATTTGGTATCAGAGCATTGGCTCAACTCAGCTCAGCTCAGGTTCTCCTTAGCTCCGCTCAGCCTCCGGGGAGCTTCTTGCTCAGTCTAGCTCTGCCTCCTAACACAACAGACTTCTAGGTTACCACAGCAATCACCAGCACATGCAGGCTGTCCTGCTCCTGCCAGGCCATCTCTGCCTTCAGCACCTGTGTTGCGCCCTTGAGCCTCTCCTGCAACACTGCGTCCTACACCACCAACTCGCCACATCAGCAGTCGCCAGCATTTTGCCTTGCGATAGTCTTGTTCTGGCCCTGGGAGCTCCTCCTGCTCCTGTCGCCTAGTCCTAAGGCGCTTGACGCCTCCTGTCCGCCCTTGTGCCACGTCCACCTGGAGCGTTGCTTGTGTCCGCCAGCTCATCTGGAAATGCCGCTTAGATCTAAACTTGTGTCTGCGCCTGTTACCTGCCCACGCCACACTTGCACACGACTGCAGTTGCCCTATATCTTGTGGCAAAGGTAATTTGTTTCTTCAAAAAATTTTTAATTCCAGATTTATCTCTGGAAAAGGGGGCTTCTGCCTAGGTAGGCACATAATTCTGGATATGTGTTTGGGACACGGTTGATGCAAATTTATGGGCATATTCATAAGAAATTTTGGGGCTTTTATGTTTTTGAAGACATTGGCACATGTATTGCAATTACAGTCACTGATAGATTGTTTTGAACAAATGTGGGACAAGAAATTTCGGGGATGTTGTTGATACAGTGTTGCTGAACACCGATTGCCCCTTGGACTGTATACATTAAAGACAGTTTTGACAGAGTGCACCTCTGTGTACTAATTGGAGAAAAGAAGTTCTTGCAATTTTTGGAAATTTTCAGATTTCTAGTTTGGTCCCTCTTGGACATTGCTCTTTGCTTCTTTTGGTAATTGATTATCATGGCAAATCAGGGAAGAGATGTCTTCACCTATGTATCCAAGGAGGATAGATTGGATGGAAACAACTATTCACTTTGGTCCTTCATGATGAAAAATGTGCTTGTGGCGAAAAATATTTGGGATAATGTCAGTGGAGAAGAATCTAGACTTGGATATGTGGCTCCAGCTACCTCTTTTCCAGGAGGACGTGTACAACGTGCACCTCAGCTTGCTCCACTTTAGCCACTTCCCTAAAGATCAGCAGCTTAAAAAGCATGGGATATACGAAATGCATAGGCTTTGTCACTGATTGCATTGGCAGTTCAGTGGTCAATCATCCCCCACATTCGTTCAGCAGCTTCTTCACGAGAAGCTTGGCTAACTTTGGAGCAAATGTTTGTAGGCAAGAATGAGACTTGCATCTCTTTCTTAAAGAAAGAGTTAGAGACATTGAAAATGGATGAAGGTGATTCTATTCAGGATCACTTGAACATAATTCAAGACTTGCATGAGCAACTCATGAATGTTGATGAGTACTATTTGTATGCACAGATGATATCTACCACTTTGAACTCATTACCTCCTTCGTACTTGGCTTTTCATACGGCCTTAAATCTCACCATGAGGATTGCGGCACAGCCAATCAATTTTCTTTAGTTAGTCAGTTTGCTTCTAGAGGAGGAGCAAACAAGAAGAAATAGTAGTGTGGATGTCATAGTCTTTGAGCAAGCTTTTATGGCAGCCAAGTAAAGAATGCTCTGCAGAGTTCTGGGACTTGTAGCACATCATAGGCAAGTAAAAAACAAGGGGGATACGCAAGCCAAAAAGGGCAAATGCCATTATTGCAAGAAGCCAGGCCACTATATCACTAAGTGTAGGAAGCTCATTGCTAAGGAGAAGGAGGAGCCAGAAATATTTGTTTCTGATGCTCCTTCTACTGCTATTGAGTCCGGGTCCTTTGTTGCAGACAGGGACTATTGTTTTTACACATGCAGTTATGACACTTCTTGGGCTGATCGAGCATTTACCTCTACTGAGAATGCAGGCACTTGGTTTTTTGACAGTGGTGCTTCTAAGCATATTACATCTCGTAGAGATTTATTTGCTTCTGTTTGTGCAGCTCCAATTGGCAAGTTTGTACGGTGTGCCAACAATGTATCATACCCTGTTAGAGGTATTGGGGAGATTGTGCTCACAGCCATTGATGGTTCTATTCTCTGCCTATAGGATGCTTTGTTTGTGCCAGGCATAAAGAAGAATCTGCTCTCTATTTCTTCTTTGGCATGTTGTGGATTGCAGGTCACATTTGATGGTGACAAATGCATGGTGAGAGACAAAGAACACATGACTTTGGTCTTGACAGGCACTTTATGTCATGGGTTATACAAGTTGGATGCTCTTTTAGTTGATCAATCAGCGTACTTGGTATCCACTCTTACTCCTGCTATGATACAGGCAGAGTTATGGCATGCTAGGATGGGGCATGTGAACTTTGGTAGCTTGATGCTCTTACAGCGTACACAGATGCTACATGGATTACCTCTACTAGAGAGATCTCTTGAGCACTTGTGCGAAGGATGTATTTTGGGGAAAATGCACCGGTTTTCGTTTCCCCATGATGTTGCTTTTAGAGCAACATCCAGGTTGCAGTTAGTGCATTCAGATGTATGTGGGCCTATGCAGACAAAGTCATTGGGAGGATGTTACTATTTTGTGACTTTTATTGATGACTTTACTCGCTTTTGCTGGGTCTCCTCTTTGGTCAAAAAGTCAGAAGTGTATGATGCACTCTTGGCTTTTATTGCACTTGTTGAAAACCAGTTTGGTTGTAAAATTAAGACTCCGTTCAGACTGAGGGGGGGAATACATGCCCTCTATGCTGAATTCTTTTTTGAAGCAGAAGGGCATTGCCCATCAGTACACTATTGCTTATACTCCACAGTAGAATGGGGTTGTAGAGAGAAAGAATTGGTCACGTATGGAGATGGCCAGATGTATGCTGAAAGCAAAGAGCTTGCCACACAGTTTTTGGATGGAAGCCATCATGTGTGCTTGCCATGTTCTGAACAAATGCCCCACCAAAGCATTGAAGAAAATTATACCTTTTGAGGCTTGGAATAGCCGGAAACCTTCTGTTGGATACTTTCGTACCTTTGGGTGCCTTGCATATACACACATTCCAAAGGTACTTAGAAAAAAGTTGGATAACAAGGTTGTCAAATGCATTTTTGTGGGATATACTAGTGAGAGCAAAGGCTACCGACTCTATAATCTTGTTTCTGGAAAGGTGTTTGTTAGTAGGGATGTACTATTTGATGAAAAATCAGAATTGTCCCTGGCTGGTCTAGACATATATCAAGCTGCCCGTGATGTATTTGAAGGGCTGCTGCCCATTACATTTGGTGATTCAGCTGGAGTTTCAGCAAGTGAACTCAGTGTTCAGCCAGCTGCTCCTTTGGAAAATGCAGAAAATCAGCCATTGGCTGATCTGAATTTTCAGCAAAGTGCTGAAACTGAAATTCAGCAAGAGCTTATGCACAGTCAGGAGGCAAGACAAATGCCTAGATGGTATTTACAGACTATAAAAGATAGTCATTTGGATGCACCCATGGCTGGTTGTACTAGAAGACAAGCTCGTATGCATGATACTGCACATACCATGGAGTTTGTTATGGCAGCAAGCACCCTTCATGATGAGGAACCTGAATGTTTTGAGGATGCACAATAGAGTGTACATTGGATGGCAGCAATGCAAGATGAATTGGATTCTATCACTAAGAATCAAACATGGGACTTGGTGTCTTTGCCCTGTGGGAAGAAAGCCATTGGAACAAATTGGGTCTACAAGCTGAAACGGAATGCAGATGGATCCATTGACAAATATAAGGCAAGGCTTGTAGCGAAAGGCTACGCACAAAAGAAAGGCATTGACTCATTTGCTTCTACTTCCCGCATGATGACCATTAGGTCTATGGCTACTGGTTGCCCATTATAGATGGACTGTGCATCAATTGGATATTAAAACTGCATTTTTATATGGGGAACTTCATGAGGAAGTATAAGTAGAGCAGCCCATTGGTTTTGCAGTTGAGGGCTCGGAACACTTGGTTTGCAAGTTGAAAAAAGCTTTATATGGCTTGAAACAAGCTCCTAGAGCTTGGTATGCAAAGATAGATGCTTTCTTGCTTAGCCAAGGGTTTATAAACAACTCATCTGAGTCTATCCTTTACGTATGTAAAGAGGGGGATCCATGTTGATCATTTGTCTATATGTTGATGATCTCTTGCTTACAGGGACACATGTTGATCAGATTTCAGCATTTAAACAAATTTTGTAGCAAACTTTTGATATGTCAGATCTTGGGGTCTTTGCATTATTACTTGGGCATTCAGTTCATACATGATGCTAGAGGTATTGGGTTATCACAGTCAAGATACATTGGTAAACTTCTTGAGAAGTTTGGCTTACAGGATTGCAAGCTAGTCTGTACACCAATGGAACTTGGACTAAAGCTGTCATTACATAATGATAGTGATTTGTTTGATATACACACGTATGCTCCAGCAGTTGGATGTCTTATTTACCTATGCAACACTAGGCCGGACATATAGTTTGCAGTTTCAGCCCTGAGTAGATATATGCATCAGCCACGCATGTCACATTGGCAAGCTGTTAAGTGTGTTTTCCGTTACTTGCAAGGTACTAGATCTCTTGGATTGCTTTATACCAAGGGGAAACCACTGCAGTTATATGCTTATAGTGATTCTGATTGGGTTGGTGATTATGATTCACGTCACTCCACTAGTGGCAATTGTTTCTTTCTTGGCTCATCTTGTGTATCTTGGCTTAGCAAGAAACAATGCACTGTTGCCACATCGTCATGTGAAGTTGAATACAAGGCAGCTTTCACTACCACAGTTGAATGCGTATGGATTAGACGTTTGCTAGCTGATCTGGATGTATCCGTTACGGAGCCTACTCCTTTGTTCATTGACAGTCAGAGTGCCATTGCAGTGGCACACAACCCAGTGTTTCATACACGCATGTAACACATTAAGATACATTATCACTTTGTTAGAGAGCGGCTACATGCAGGTGATATCAGCCTTGTCTATTGTCCTACCACCGGTAATGTGGCAGACATCTTCACCAAAGCTCTTCCTCATGATAAATTTGAAGCATTTCGCAATGCTTTCAATTTGATCTCCTTTGGTGGCGGATGATCCTTGTACTCTTGATCACTCTTCACTCTAGGGGGGTTTGTTGGGTTTTCTCACTTATTCTTCACTTACGCCTACACTCACATAAGAGTGTTGGTGGTCAGTAGGGCACTGGGACACTTTTGCCTCTCGGTATGAGAGGCTCTTTTCTCGAGACTTAGTCTTATTTTATATGTGCTTATGTCACACACTTATTGGCACTCATCGTGTTCGGATGTGAACATCCCTTATAACCCTAAGGTTTAAGGTTTGTACTTTGTACTTTTAGTTTACACTCTTTCAGTCTATTGCATTGGGTGTTGTGCTTCACTCTCACACTGTCTACTACTGATTTCTATGCAGAGCTTCGATCCTGTCTTGATCTCACAGTTAGTTAGGGTTAGGGTAACTCAGAGACAATGAACACATAGGAAGTCTAAATGAATGATTAAATGCTGAATATACAATGCTCATGCAGCAAACAAACCATGCAGGGAATGAAAATTATACCCTGAACTCTCATGTTTGGAGGACCAAGGTAGAGGTGATGAGCGGGAGTGTGTGTTGCACTCTTGACGATTTTTGAAGGGTAGCAAGGTAGCCTCCAAGTGTTAGATAGCAGCAAATGCAGCAAACAATGATGCTAAGATCAATGTCGGACAGGTTGAAGAGAGAAAGAAAAATGCAAACAGTGATGCGAGATCAGTGTTAGAAAGGCAGAAGAGAGAAAGAAAACTGCAAACATAGATTCAACTGATGACGTGGCAGTAGTTTGTACAATCAATGCAGACAGCAGATGATGTGGCAACATCTTGCATAGTAAATGCAAGCAGTAGACTGATAGTACAACTAGGATGAGGTCACTAATGGTTGGGTGACAGTTGGTGAGGCTTGTAAACGCAATAGTTTGCTGATATGGAGAGGCTATATGATAGCAATGTAGCAATCAATAGTAGTCGCTTGGTTGGAGACATTGCGAATCAACAAGGTGGAAGCTGGAAACAGGTGCTAGACTGATGTAGACAGCAATGGACAGCTTCGTTTGAGATGCCCTTTGCGAACATGGTACGGGAATGGAAGTTGAAGGGCTTGAATCATACAAAAATGAGATTGGATTGAATGGAGGGCAGCTTATCTATTTATAGAAAGTTTTGGAACCTTATACTACGCACCATTTTAAACTCTCTTGAACTATGCATCATTTTAGGATTTTCATTAATTAAGCATGTTTGGGGCTATTTAAGAGGCTAATTCAGCCTAGAGAAACCAAGGCATTGGACAAAGGGTGCACGTTGGTTACCGAGTGGCTTGCTAAGTCTTGCAAAGGCGGCCAGAACCATAGTGATTTTTTTTTTTTTTGGGTGGTTTGATAGTGATTGCTTCAAAAAAAGTGAGTAGTAGCCGATTAAGCAATAGATGGAGATAAGTGGTTCGATCCAAAGGCTTTCACAAGATAAGCAAGCTATCCCTATCACTACTAGGTATTGATGTCAAAGGAATAGACAAGGGTATGTGAAGCAAATATGGTGAGTATGTGGAGAGGCAAAAAAGTGTGTGGAAAGCAAGCTAGCAAAGCTAAGCAAGCAAGAGAGACTACCATGTACAATGCTACATGAATATGGTGGATCTAGAGTCAACCACTCCAAAATACCGAAAATAAGTGCGCATATATGCATGTTTACAAGAACAAAATGCCAATGTGCTAGAGTTATACAAGGGGCAATGCAGGTATGATCATGCTCATGCAAAATGCGATGCAATGATGCCTCTTGAATAGTGTCCTCGTAGGGGAATTGTTCACTTGCCCAAGCACCCTTTTGCAATCATGCCATCTTGATGATGTAGATGAAGATACAAAGTACAATATATAGAATGTCTAAGAAAGATACTATAAACAACATCTTGTCACTTGCTAAGAGAAGAAAGCGACCCCCTCTCAAACAGGAAGGGAAAGTTTGAGGGAATCACCCTCTCCCTGTCAAGCTAAAGAAGTAGGGGAATGTGTACCGAAGCTGATCCTAGATAGTAGAGGTAGCCACCATTGGAACGTCGGGTATCAAGATCTTCTACCTAGTTAGAGTTAGTGTACCCTTGCATATATAAACTAGAACCATAAGTCAGGCCATAAGAATAGGTACATCTCAAATATCTCAAAACACGAAGATATGCAATCCGATTTAACATCCTAGGTGCATTGAAATAGTGACTAAGTAAACTAATTTAGTAAGCTAATTTAGCCTAGTGTGAATTAACCAAAGGAGTTTCCCTACCACAGATCTATAGGTGTGCTCTCGTCAAAGGGCTGATCTAGGGTAAAGCGGAAAACTACAGGTTGAGAACCAAAAAATGCCTCATACAGAGTTCTCTGAGGGATAGGCAAAGTCAAGTACTGATTGAGAATGTACATCGAAGTGTTAACAATCTCGACCCATAGGTGCTTAGGGAGCTCTGCTGCGAACAACGTAGAGCGCACGATGTTCATGATGGTTCGGCTTCTACACTCTATGACTCCATTTTAGGAAGGAGAGTTGGTAGAGATAAGCTAGCAAGAAATGTCATATTCTTGTAGAAACTCAAAAAATTCATGGGAGGTGGAACTCGCTTTCACTATCACTTCTCATGCATCCTATAGGACAACTAGTTTGGTTATGCACCATGAGCATCTAAGTAGAAAAATATGTAAAGGCATCGGGCTTATGCTTGAGAAAGTACATCCGTATATATTGAGAATGATCATCCATAATAAAAAAGAAGTATAGTATACTGTTTAAGGTGGCGATGGATGTCGGCCCACAAAGATCAACATGAATCAATCTAAGAGATGCCTCAGCTCTATGGATAGATAGTTGAGGAAATGAGATACGGTGTTGCTTTCCAAGTTGGCAAGCTTTATAGATATCCTATGATAGCTTCAGGTATGGAAGACCATCAACCATTTGTTGATGCAATAACTAATAAAGAGAGTCATAGCCAAGATATCCTAAGTGAAAATACCAAAGATGCTTAATACTTGAAGGCTCTCGTGCAGTGGCTAAAGCTTGGAAGTGATGGAACTTAGAGCCCTCCACTATCAGCTCAGAAAGAAATTATATCATGTGGTATAGGCCACTAGCTATGCCACTAGCAATCACTAAACTAGTCTAAGGGTCAAGGACCTCCACTGTGGTCATTGTGAAGAAGACTATTTGACCCAACTAGCAAAGTGGCTGAACAGATAACAAGTGTCTCCAAGCTGGGGGACATAGTAAACATCATTTGGCGTAGTGAGATTTAGGCCTTTGTTAGTTGAAAAACTAACGTGATTGTGAGCTTAAATCTTGATTGAGGAGTTGTTTCCAACTTGAACTCGTTCGACTGTAGGGGCTTGGAAAATGAAAATGTCCTCGATGGGGTTATATGATTGATAGCTACACCGTCCACAATCCAAGGAGTAGGTGAAGTACTCGGTTGTGACGAGTGGGCCTCTACAATTACCTCGTCAATAGGCAACTCATAAATATGGACAAGACTCGCATCTTCAAATGTCTTTACGGAGACGATGTGGGCCTTTGCAGACTAGTTAGACAAGCCCTTGGACATTGAGAATGTTGTCGATTGTGATGGCTGACCGGTCGTAGCGTGGGTCTGGTCACGCCATTGCCCTTGTCGAGGGTTGCTACCACCTTGCCTTCCTTGTTGGGGGTTGCCCGATTAAGAGCGCAGGTCTGAGTCTTAACTTTTGGTGTTGTGCCTCTTGCCTTTGATCGACACTCGTCGTCAAAGTGGCCAGCCTTCTAACAATGATGACTATTGGTTTTTCTTTGGTATATTTTGCTACTTGAGTTTGAGAGACGACTGGGAGTTTCTTAGGATCTTACTAGATTTATTTTGATTTGGATTTTGAGTTTGCTTTTGATTTTAAGTGGAATTGTGATTTGGTTTACCCTTCTTCTGTTGCCCCTTCTAAGAAGAAGCAATGAGAGGTCCCTTTGCGGAGGTCAAACTATGAAACTGATTGAATAGCCAAGTGTAATGCAATAGCTGACATTCGAATTTATAGAATGTAGGCATAGTGGACTGTGAGATCACCTATTGTACAAAATGGAAATATTTTTTAGGCATCTTGTTTAGAAACAATGTGATTTAATCATTCGAGGACTTGGGAACCCCTGTGGTAGAGAACTTGGTGAGAAGGCATTGATACTCAGTCAACTTGACTTTCAAGTCATCCCGGTCAATAATTTTAAAGTTTTGGAGCTCATGATCCAAATTGATGTGACTGGTTCTATCCCAAGCTACATAGCAGTCAGTCAAGTATATCCAAACTTGCATAAGCTCGACAATAGCAGAGATATTCCTACCCTTCCATGAGTAGCCAACCCCTATGGAATAGTATAGGATCAAGCTGGGGTTACAACCAGTGTACAAGATCCTATAGATTTTGTGAGTCAAGGATGTGTCTCATCAAGTTTGACCAGGTATTGAAGCTCGATCCATTGAAATGAGTCTTGCTGTTAAAGGCATGTTTGACTGATAAGGAGAAAGAACCATGAGGTGCCAGATAAGTGGGATAAGATGGATAAGGAGATGGTGAAGGGGATAAGTAGGAGGGGGAGGCGGGTAAATAGAAATAAGCTGAAAATGTCCAATAGGTGCCGATTGATGCGGAGGCATTGGAGCATGAATGTTTCCATAAAGTGCCAATGGAGATGGACGTATCGGGACATGTATATAGTCTTCTTGATTGAAATGAAATGAGTGTGTTTGTTGAACCTATCAATAATAGTCCATACGCCATGGTTGCCATTTGCTAATTTTGGCAAGTTAAAAAAAAAATTCCATAGCAATGCTTTTCCAAGGTTGGCTTGGAATTGAAAAGCCCTGTAGGCTTTTGGCTATCAAACTTAATCTTTTGGCACTTAATACATTCTTTGACAAATTGTTCAATGTCTTATCAAAGACTTGGCCTAAAGAAATACATTTCAAGTGCCTTGGTTGTGGCCAAAATACCACGATGAGCCATGTAAGAGCCACATGACATTCTTCCATTATTTTAGACCTGAAATCTTTAGTAATGCATAACTTATTCTCCATCAAAAGAGATTTATCTTTGATAACATAAGAGTCTACTCTTTTACAAAGTTATAAACTCTCCCAAATGATTTTTAAATCTTCATTAGAAGTATACATATCTCTCATACTAGTGAAATTTGTATCATGAATCATGGACATTGCATGAATTTGAGGTCTTTTTGATAGGGATCAACTACCTTGTTTTGCTTTCTAAAAGCATACAGTATTTAAAAGCTAAATTGAGCTAAATAATTGGCCCATCGAATATGCTTCTTAGAAATCTTTGGCTAGTTGAGAAAATATCTTAGACTGTCATGGTTTGCCTTGATGAGAAATTCTCCACCTAAAAGATAGTGTCTCCAATCTTTTAAAGCTTAAATGATGGCCATTAACTCCTTTTCATAGGTAGTAGCATTCTTTTCTACATTTTGTAACCTTTTGCTTGCATAAGTAACTATATGCCCTTCCTAGTTTAAGACTGCACCAATGTAGTCTCGTGAAGCATCACATTTTACGAAGAATGGTTTTGACAAATTAGGTATAATCAAAACATGCCCTTTGATGATATAGAACATTAGAGCCTCAAAAGCTTCTTTATTTAGTTTAGTCCATCGGAATGCATTGCTTTCTTGGTTAAATCATACAATGATCTAGTAACCATTGCAAACCATTTAATGAATCTCTTGTAATAAGAGCATAATCCTAAGAAAGGACTTGCAAACTTTCGATATGCTCTAGAGATTCTTTTCATCATTGTATTAAAGGTTTTAAGAGCATTGGCAAGACCAAATGGTAGCACAAGAAACTCATACAAGCCAAAAGTTATCTTGAATGTTGTTTTATGAAGAGCATTGGATAATTCACAATGCTTTTCATATCCATCTCTTAAAGCCTTATGAAGGGCTTGCACCATTGGAAACTATAAAAGAGGATCCGCCTACAGTAGATGACCAGAAGGAGATACTTTAACCGGAGCAAATAGTCTTTCATATGATTAGGAAATGAGGAAGAAACATTTTTAGAATTTTTTTTTTGAAATTAAAAAAATACTCTCATTTAGATTCTAAATGGATGTCAGATGAGTATTGTAAAGACTATTAAGAAATAGTTGTAGCTTATGAAGAAACTGTAGGATCGGAAATACTTCAAGCAATATCTTGAGTATAAGATGGATTCCAAGAGGGAGAGATGTAACCAATCTTTTGTATATAAATTGCTATCAAGACATATTGACTTAAGGGTTTAAATTGATTTGATGCTCATGTACTTTGAAAGGCGATTTGTATTATGTGAGTATTTCAAAATGTAATTAAATGTTTAGCTTTTTATTTAAGGGTGACTAATGGCTAGAATGCCCTATAATTATACTTGGGTTGTAATTGATGAGATGTCCAAGAGAAATTAAAAGTTTTGTTTGATGATTAGATTGATTAGAAAGCTCGGGATGAATAAGACTTTTATACTTAGATAGTTAGATTGACTAGAAATACGTATAATGACTACTGTATTATACTTTTTAATTCAATATTATTTTTTAAAATATAATTTAATTTTCCTAGTAAAACTAATATCAATATATATTTTTCGTTATTGTTTTATCTAAGATCATCCTTGACAATGATCTTGACAATGTGTTTTATGAGTAGAGATCATATATTAGGTGTGCGTAGGCAAATGATCAACGCGACTAGAGCTAAACATAGATATATTGCAGGAGTTAGAGCAAAATTATAGTGGATACATTGCCTTGTAAGAGAAATATACGGATACAATGGTATCCAAGCTCCAATTTAGGTAAGTAACGAAGCCGGTGTCCATCAGTATGACACATATGCATGTCAACAAGGGTGTAATGAAAATAGAACAAATCCAAATAGTAAATCCCTACTACACACACCACTTAACAAAATAGAAAGAGAGAAAATAATTAAGAGTAGTACAAGGATTATTACTTATTTATTTTAAATGAGAAAATTTTCTTTGCATTGTGGAAAATTCAACTCTCATAATCCACCACACGGCCATTCTACATAAGAACAGTTCCAATACTGTTACCACATGCATCACACTAAACGATAAATGACTTCCTTAGATACAAGCACAGGATATGAAGTGGTCTTTTTTTTTAACTTTTCAAATGTTGAAATTTCCATTGTTGCCCATCTAAATGACACATTTTTCTTTTGTAAAGCATGCAATGGAGATGCAGTTTTAGCAAACCCACGTACATATTTTCTGAAGTAAGAATATAAACCCAAGAAGCTGCGGTTCTCATATACTTTTTTCAAAGATAGCCATGATTGTACTGCCTCAGCCTTTGCAGGGTCCATGTGAATTCAATCAGCCGATACAATATTGCCCAAAAAGTGGATTTCATGCAAAAAGAACTCACTTGTCTTATCATTAATAACCAATCTATGCTTACGTAGTTCATTGAACACTATGTTCAAGTGTCTTCTATGCTTTGCATCATATTCTTTGAGTAGACAATCATGTCATTAAAAAAAATGTCCACAAATCCTTTGTGGCTTGAAAATGCAATCCATCCTCTGATTAAAAATGACAAGAGCATTTATAAGCCCAAAAGGCATGACAAAAAACTCATATAACCCAAAAGATGTCGTGAAAACTATCTTCGATACATCCTTCGGTCTAATGTGTATTTGATAATATCCACTTTTGAAATCTATATGGTTGAATATGGTTGTCCCTTGCAATCTATACCATAACGCCATCAATCCGAAGGGTTAGAAACGGATTTTTTATTGTGATCTTATTCATAGCACGATAATCAATGCACATATGTCATGAATCATCATTTTTTTGCACCAAAAGCACTTGAGAATAAATGAGATGAGCTGGGTTGAATTAGCCCTTTTTCTAATAGTTCATTTACTTGACTCGTAATCTCCTCTTATTATGTTGCACTGACTTTATAGGGTGACTTATTAGGTGAGCTACTTCCAAGGATAAGATCTATGCCATGATCTCCAAGTTGTTTAGGTGGTAGTTTTCCTAGAAGTGACTGAGAGAAGCAATTAGCATATATTTTTAAAAATGACATGCGATCCTTCTCTAACTTAGAGATATTCTTAACATTCTCACTATTATCTCTATTCTTAGTAAAAACCAAGGACGTTGAAAGATGATTTTTCATTACTTTAGAAATGACAGCTACAGATACAACATGGACAGATTTCTCTTTTAACTTTACATCAAGTGTGAGTGTCTTTTTCTTGTGTTGATAGTAATCTCTTTTGCATGAGAATCAATAATTGCATGCGTACGATGATACCATGGCATTCCAAGCAATTTATCATAACCCTCAAGTGAAGCAATGAAAAACTCTTCACTGTCCATATATCCCTATATATGCATCCGAAGCTTTCAAATGAGTGGTGTGACATGCTTTGCATGGCCTTTACATCCCATTCCAACTTCCCTCATGGTTCCCATCTCATCCTCTTTGATACCTAGATGGGTTGTCATGTTAGTAGAGATGAAGTTAGCTCGTGCACTATTATCAAAGAAAAACAATGCATACCGATCCCTAATTTTATCCTATGCTTTGCATAACTTAGTAGCATCATCATTGGGCTGATCGCTTACAAGATTGGGTACCAACCCCACTAATGTTTTAGGCTTCTTTTCCTTAGGATCTCCTTGATTTTCTAATTTTCCAACTTGTTGCTTATTGGCATAGTACCTTGTAATATGGCCCTATGTTCACATATGAAACATTTATTTGCAGCCATCAATTCTCTACATTGTGCCAATGTTTTCGAGCCCTTTCTTTGCTATTTTAGCCTCTTTACAAGTTGATTTTCAGATCTGCCCTTTTTCTCAATCTTAAGCAACTTTTTATTCGGCTTTTCCTCACTCTCTAGGAAGCGTGAATCCTTTGCGTGCAACAAAGTATTTGCTGTAGTAGCAGACACTATGAGTCTTTTCCACCCTCACTATAGTCCTTTGCTACCCATTTGGGTGTCAAGTTGTTATATATCGACGGTTGCAAAAAGGGTGCATTTGTTGAATTTACATAAAAACCAATACCAAACGCATCATTTGCATGACCAACACTTATTCCTTGAGCCGCATAAACATTCGGGATATAGATGCATTACCAAACGTACTACTTTTTGCCCTAGGTATCAAGCCAATGCTGCCATACATAGGATTTTGTACATTTCCAACTATATCCAAATACATTGGGCCTTGCACACTATGCATTGGCTGCTGCATACCATAGGGATTTGTGCCATACGTTCCCATATATGGTTCCTGTCCAACCATAGCATGAAAAGTTGTGCTACCACCAAAGTATCTTGGCTGCTTCATTATAGCATGCATGCTTGGCTATCCAAAATCCATTGGATTGGCACTTTTGTGATGGCCATGCATTTGCATTCCTTACCTCATAGGTATCAATTGTTTTGCTTCATTAGGACCTTTGGGAGCTTCGAGTGAATTCTTTGGCATTGCCTTTGGTGCACCTTGCTATCCCGAAGGTGTAGAAAATGACTTTTTTTTTCTTTCCGTTGCTGTCCTTCTTAAGAGCATTCAAAAATCGAGTGAACTGAGGATTCTTTGCTAATTCAGCAAAGAGATTTGTTGTTGTCCTCATTTGATTCTTGAACTGGTCGTTAAATTTCTCTTCACTTTGCTAGTCGTCAGCCTCATTATGCCTTGAAGGCCTTACATCTTGCTCAACAGTAACATTTTCAGCTTGCTGTCCATGGTCTGCTGAGCCTTGTCCAAGATTTGACATTGCATTTTCTTCTTTCCCATACGAGTGTCCATACTGAGAGGCATCATCACAGCTTGATTCCATCTTGGAAATGTAACCATGAAACCATGAAACCAGCTTTCCTTCTTGGAAACATTGGTAATTCCTTGATCAAGCACTTAATTTCAACAACTAATGAATAAGCATAAACTGAAATAGACACATTACCTTATCAATCTTGGACAATAGACACCCAGTTGGTCCCAAAATTGGTCCCAAAACTGGCATCCCTTTCGGAGTTTCTTTAACGTTAATTGCTAATGGATTGAGTACAAGTTGAGATTCCACAATCTCCTTTGTTGATCCAAAACAATCTTGTTGTACATATAATCAGCAAGCAATTTGGGCCAAGTGCCCTTTCATTTTCACCTAGGAATTGCACAAATGGAACTACCAATTGGCCAAATGTTGCCCCCAATTCACAATGGATGTGGCATATCAAATCCTTGTCAATTTCATAAATTTCAGGTGTTGATTTGAGTATACAATGCCTTCTCCTGTTGGCATAGGTCCCAAGGTGGTCTCTAAACCCTAATTTTTGCAGAAATTTAGGGTTTACAGCAAAGATCCCTTTGTTGTCCATTGAATTTGGCTGAGATCTGCTTAAGATGGCTGAGAAATGTTGTCCACAACTGTCCTTGGGTCGAAATTGACACCAACCCCTAGAGCCCAACAGGCATAACTTATCACAACTTTTGCCTTTGATACCCATTGCATCCTCAGGTCCTTGGCCTGTTACCATGAAATAATTGCCATGTGCATCACATGTGCTAAACAACCTTTCGCATTTGATTAATAACTTAATCAAATGTTATTGGCAAGATTAAACCATCTCAAAATTTCATGTACCTATGGCAGAAACTCTCTTGAACCGCACACAAATTTTGCATTTTGCATTAATTAAGCATGTTTTGGGGTGTTCAAAGATGCTAATCAGCTGTAAAGCGTGTTTTAGCTCAACAAGTGGATACCTACATTTGTTATTTGGGAGATTTCTAATCAATAGGTGACATGATTTGCAAAGAGTATGACCAGTTTTTCGTCCTACTTCTGCATTTGGACAGCAATTGTTGGCAGCCAACGCTTTCTTTTTCCCACATACTTGGCTGCCAAGTAGTCATCTTGATAGCAGCCATCACTCCGGATAGATTTCAACACCTCGCCTTTGAGAATTGCATTTTGCTCCCTCTACATTTGTCTTTCACACCTGGTGTTTTCTTCAACATCCCCCTACCATTACCTCGTGGTTCATGCATTCTGCCTTTCAGCCTTGCTTTTTAATGTTTAGAATTTGTGGTGTTTTTTAGTTTTCAATGACACTTCACTGAAAAAAAGATATTTTGATGGTCATTTGCTTTTTGAAAAGTGGGGCTTTTGGATTTAGATTCAAAACGGGATTAAGACACTTCTTTCTAGACAATAGTCTTCTTCTAAAGAGTACCAAAAGAAGTGCTTTCTGGGATTTTTGGTCAAACAGTTATCCTGGAAAATTGATTTTATCTGAGATGGAAGGTAATGGCACAAGTGGATATGCTGCGACTAGAAACCCTATCAGACCAACTTGTCAAAATTTTGATTGTCAAATTGCATTCTTGAACAGAAGCTTCATCAAATATATGGCCTTAATTGATTAAGATGACATAGGATAGCCATGTTTGCAAGTTTTCAAAACCTGTTAGACATCCTCGTATTAAATCCCTATTAGATTTGAATGATAGCCATGAACTATATGTCCAAAATGAAGAAATTTCCCAACAAAAAGTCGGTCTTTTGTCATATTGATGAAGAGTTTATCTAGCTACTCACAATGCTCTTCCTCTTCCTTTGAGGTAAAGAACGAGGGGCATATCACTGAAGCATGTCTCCACTGAATAACACAGATAAGAAAGCCCCACATCTCAATTCAGTGAGTTGCAAGCCATGTGCCTGTTTCATAAAGTGATACTTGGTTTTGACTGTCCGTTCATGATTGATGCTAAGCATTGGCAAGTGCAAATTTGAGGATAGATGAGAGTTGTGACATAAAGCAGTAAGAGAAGATTGTGTCCTATCTTCGCTTTGAACTTTTATGAGATCTCTGAGGGTGCATCCAGACATTGACAGATATGTACAGGTATGTTGAGATGGTGGTGCTAGGGTTTCTATTCATGTCTATGGGCAATGGTGAACTATAGGAAGGCCTGCTCCTTGGCTTCTGCAGTCCAACTTAGATGAACTAAGTCATGACCTGTAGATGTGGGAAGTAGTAGGGTACATTTGGCAAAAAAAGCTTTTACTGTGACCTTTCTTTAGTTATCAGCTAGTGTCCTCTTAACTAGCAAATAAAAGTACACGAATTTACGTGCATTACATAACATTCAAGGGGAGAGAGAGAGAGAGAGAGAGAGTGTGTGTGTGTGTGTGTGTTGATTGCTGCTTTGTCACTTTCAGGTTCTTTCAACAGCCACTTTGGTAGATAGAAAGACTAGATCACAGGCATATCAGGCCTGGATTGGCTACTACAAATCCTTGAAGGGCCTTCATTTGGACAAAAAGAAGCTTGTAGAGTATGCTAATCAGTTCAGCTGCTCCATGGGCTTTAAAGAGCCTCCAGCACTTTCGAGAATGCTTGTCTCAAAGCTGAATCTGCATGGTGTTCCGGGTATAAGAGTTGAATGAAGGGGATTGTACATGTCACAACATGTGGCCTCGTACTCCCAAAAAGTGGGTGGGTGCTCTATTGTCAAAATGAGCAAATGCGCACTAGTGTGTGCCGGAGCATTACCCTTTTGTTTCCAAGAAGAGCTCCTAACGCTTAAGTTTCAAAAAGCAAGGGCTCTATGGACTTTTCTTTGAAAAGAAGAGAGTTAATTTAAAAAAGTGAAGTGAAGCTGAACTAAAATCAGCACTTAACAATTCTAAAAGTAGGCCACTTAACTTGAGATAACTAAGGCTACATTTTTGAAGAACTATCTTTGTTACCGTACCATTGTAATAGTAGATGCCCTAACAAGCAATGCTAACAAAAGAAATTATAGTACTACTCTAAACATATGCCAATTGATTCACGTATTTGCCTTCCAAGTGCAAGTAATCATAGCCTGCTTGGTGTGTTCCCAACTATTTAATACCCATGTGTTGACCTTTTTAGTTTGTACTCATTCAACGACCAATTTGATTATCATTAATCATATCTAATGCAACCTTTTTACATTTTTAAGGCATATGTAATTTTTAGTGTTATTTTCTTAATATCTTAGGTGTCCTTTTTCATTTTCAAGTGAATATCTTGATTCTTGCAATTACAATTATGTAAGAGCCCTTCTTTCATTGGGCTCACATTGGAATTTTTTATTATCATGATCTCCTAGCCCTTTATTATAAGGATTGTTGGATTTTCATTATGGAACCTTCACTTTCTTGGTGCTTGATCTTTCTTATGAACCTAGATTAATATAATCCTTGATCTTGCATTAGCATGACTTGTCATTGATGTTTTTCTCAAGCACAAATTAGAATACAAAACTCGTCTTATCAACATGTTGCAAGTAATTGTCTAATTGAATGCTTTGAATGCTCACAAAGTTTTGTTCATTTGGCTTGCAAGCATCCTATCTCCATGTAGGAAAAAGTACCCTTGCTTGCTAATACTTAGAGGTGAGTTTACCCCCCTTATGGGCACATTGGCATATGGGCATGCATATCTTTCTCAAGAAAAAAGAATAATCAAAGACATTGTGATAATTGACCATTACTTGATGGGAGTGGTATGGAAATAAATTCTCACATAATCCTTACTTTGGTACTCTATGAAGAGGTTTGTGACCAAAATTGGCACCAAGAAATAATGCTTGCTCACTTACAAGTCACAATAGTAAAAATACTATCCCATTCCCTTGTTAATGGGGAGTACCATGTGAAAGAGATGTTTCCCTTGGGATAAGGTGAATGTGCACGCTTAACTTTTGATTGTAGGCAAATAGAAACAAATACTTATCCATGTTGGACAATGATGCACCATTGCCTTTTCTCCTCTAAATTGTGCACATGACAATAATCTTTCCTCTTTGACATAGGTATTACAGTTGCAATAGAAAACCCCCTTAAATTCACACAAAAATAAAAGCTAGCTATGGTTCTAAACCATTATTCAAGAAGATTGCCCTCACTCTAATATATATTCATTAGTTTTGTGCCTTGCAATGTTAAAGTCTTGCTAGAAGTGAAGCATGCATTCCACAAGCTCCACCATGCCTCAGGATTTTCTCTTGCCATGTTTTTCAAATCTTTAATGAGTTCTTTGTATAAGAAGGTGATACTAAGTGGATACTATATTCTTTTGAGATGACTTTTTTAACTTGCTCTAAGTAATCTATTGCTAGACTCCTTGTAGAACTTGGTATTAACATTGAAAGTATCATTGACATTCTTGTGCTATCTTGGTTTCGTTAATAATCCAAATACCAACATGTTGAATTGCAACTAAACTTTCTTTGAGTCTTTGTAATGTTGTGCATTTGATAAATTTCGGTGAAGCACAATCCATGTCTAATATCAATTTTCTATTAAACAACATGCTATCTCCTAGCTAATGTAACTCTTCTAATAATCTATGCATGTTTCATTGGTGCTATTTCTTCCAGATTTAGACTCATTTCCTTGGCTTTTGCTAACATTTCTTTGGATATCTCGCAAGCCCAATTCAATTCATCTCTTTCTACATTACAAAGGTAGGCACATTGAAGAGTTACTTAGTCTTGCAAGATTTGTATAAAAGTGCTTCAAGGATTTGCCTTTCCTTTGTTAATTTCATCCTTAAGTTTGCTAATTGTGACTTTTACCATATTGTTGAATGCAATTAGCCTTAAGTGCCACTTATTTTCTACTAACCACTTGCGCGTTTCTTCAATTCTATGTAGGCTTTAATTCAAGTATGATTGGTACATGGTTTGGCAATTGAAGCCTATTTCCATCTTGACTATCGATGCTAGCCATTCCCCCATCCTTGGTATCGTACCATCTATCTAATCTTGCTCAATAGCCAAGGTAGCCAAGGGAATTGCATGCCAATTGGTGGTTTTCTAGATATAGATAATTCCATATGTCTACAAATTCATGTTATTTATGAAACTAGGTCTACACCCCTTAGTTTCTTCAAGAGGCGAAGTTGTGGTGGAAGCATAGTCCTTTTTTGTGACCATGTTGCTTACAATTAGACCTCTATTTAGATGCATCTAGCCAATAGTTGCTCCTTAGGCTTGCTACTATTGTGCCCATACATATTAATTATGTTGATCCTACCATCTTCCCATTTCATTTAGACTACAATAATTCTACCATCCTACCTATCACATTTGCACATTGGCCCTCCTTGCTCATCTTGACTATTGTCACGAAGTCACATTTCTTCCCTTTTTCCTCCCCCAACAAGATAGGTGTATTTCCCATGGTGGAATTGTGCTTTGCTCCATTCAAAAAGCTTATGCTCGTGTTAGGATTACATTTGAATCCCATTTGGCTATCCATCTCCATAGGAGGCTCCTCTTCACATTCCCATTGAGCCCCTTTACATTAAGAGTAGCAAACTTAAGTTGATCCCCATCATCTTTACGAAAGTTTATTTGCCATTGTGTTTTCTCAAATCCCTTCTCCTTGGCTTCTATTGCTTCTCGCTCACTAAACCACATGTTCTATTGGGCTTCTTCCCTTTGTGCCAATCTTTCTACATGCACTTGAGCTATGAACCATCTTTTGTTCAATGCACCATGCCGCCTAGAAGCTCTTGAGTGTGATGTCATTTATATATTGGTGTCAATGCTTAGATCCTCCATATTCAAATGCTTTAAAGGCACCCTATTAACTTGAGTAAAGAAGTTTACTTTTTGTTTGTTGATTTTGGGATGATGGCCTTATATTAAAAGTTATGATTTGTGGAGGGTTTGGCCTAGGTGGTGTATGGTATTGCCACCCTTTGATTTGCTAAGACATTTTTACCTTTCCGACCTCCAAATTTTTGCCATCCTTCACCTTTATCTGCTTTGACTTTCTCCACATTAGAATTCTTAACTATAATGCTATTCTTCTCATCAGTCTTTGTAATGGCTTCCTCCATTTTCGAGTTCAAACATTCCTTACAATAGTGCCTCCAAGCACCACAATTGAAGCAGCCTCCGCTAACTTATTCCATACCAACTTGAACTTAAGTCGGCCAATTATGGTTGCCTCTCCTTACTAGTCCACAATAGACAAACTCGAGTTCTAAAAGGGCTTGCAACAGGAGGGGTATACAAGGGATTCCACATCCTTTTGCAATATCTGATAATAAGTTCAAGAAGTATGCTAGTAGGGTAGAGGACCCAATAAATAGGTCGCCCCACCCCCAATTAAAGGTTGCTTCTTCACCACTCTTGTATTACCTTGCTGACTTGTGGACATTGGTGATAAAGCTTGCTCTATTGTGATTGGTCTATTTTGTGACCTTCACCCCCATGGTGTGACCTTATGGTAAAATGGAGAGCAACAATAGGGATGCACATTTGCAAGTACTGAGTAGATAAAAAAGATTGCTCGAAAGAAGCAAAGAAGAATGTAGTGCACGCTTCAATAATTAGTGCTAGATCACAAACTTGATACTTATTAGTGTTAAAGAATGGTTGCACCAATCTCTTTCTTTGTTTCATGCTAGTGGCTATGGAGTGATGGTTTGCTTCTCTATGAAATGCTCAATATGTCCATCATTACCTCAAACTTGAAATTTCCAAGTATATAAGACTTGATTCCAAGAAGATAAGAGTATATGACTAAAGATGATTTCCTTTATACAAGAAGTTTCAAAACAATCCCCACATTAAGTTCCATATGGAAAGTGCAACTTCTTATCACCACATAAATTGCATACTCCACACCTCAAACTAGAACTACAACCTTACATACACACACATGCGCATAGGCAATATACTACACCAAATGCATGTGCATGCATTGTAGAAAGCAAAGGCACATGTACATGATGCATCACACATGATTGACACAACACAAAAGGCCACATACATGGTCCAATGTCAAGTACAATTACACAAGAGTAATGATGTACAAATAAGAAAGGCCTTGTAAGGATTATGCACATGATGATGTTGGCAAAAAATTGAAGGACTACCCACCAAATTGCCTAACTTCACAAATTAGGTACCTAATGCATCATGATTGTGTATAAATAAGGAAGTCTTTGCAATGACTATGCATCATGATTGTGTTGAAAGAAGATTAAAGGTTTGCCCACCAGAATGCTTAACTTTACAAATTAGTTTCTCAATGCACATTGTTATAGGATTTGTGTATTATTGTTGGGGTTAAAGGCACATGTGCCTAGCCGCTCGTGTATTAGTTACATTGATAGTGCCCACACTTGTACACTATAGGTGGCGGGCACCTGTCCTCATTGTCACTTCATTCCTTATTATTTCAGTGACATTTGAATAAGGGAAGGCTAGTCACACATTGTGACTATTGGAGTTCCCACATACTGTGTCTCTTACTCCTTTCACCATAGCTCTTGCTTCTACTCATGGGCTTCCACTCAAGTCTCACTCCCTTCAACTAGTATCAGAGCTGAGATCAAGAAGCTCTTCCCTTTAGTTTGCTTCAGCCCATGAATGTTAGATATGATCAATGCCCCACCCTCATTAGGTGCTACCAATGATCCATGGTGCTCAAAGTTGTAAGGCCCCCATTATGAGGAGAAGCCAAATGTGAGCCCGGACATTGGTTGAGTCCTGACTTGTATATCAGATGAGGTCTATGTGACCGGATGGCAAAAAGGTGACTGTTGTGGGTCTAATCTTTGGGTTAGACGGAGTGGTTAAGCTGGTAGCAACTCGAGGCACATTGCATTGAGTTGCGTGGTAAGGGAGTTAAAAGGGGCCCCTATTGTGGGGTCCGGGGGCCGCGGAAGCGGCCCCTGGCTGGGGGGTCCCAGGGGGGCCAGCGGCCCCCCTGGCGGGGGTCCGGGGGCAGCGCCCCCGGCCCGATGGTAAAGGGAATATTCCCTGGAATATTCCCTGGCCGACTAGTGGAGGCTCATATGGTAGGTCGGTCAGCAGGCCGACCTAACGACCTTCGCGGGCTATAAAAGCTAAACCCCTTCGCAGCCATCTGACACTCATCTTTCACCCAGTCAGAGTTGTTGTTCCAGCTAGCCTTAAGCTCTTCACCTATCTTCTGTCTAGATCGCCATCTAAGCTTCATTCATTGGAAGCGCACGGGTGGACAGAGCCATCTTTGTATCAGTTGTTTGGAGTTAAAGAATTTTACTGATTCTCCTCTTATCTGTTGTGTACTCTCTATCTCTTTCTCAGATTCTGTTCGCTGCGCCGTGTAATATTTTACATGGTATCAGAGCCCAGGGGGCTCTAGAGATCGGAGAGAGTGCAAGAGGCAAAGGCTTCAACAGCAAAGAGAAACGATGTCGACTCCGGGAAGCAGTTCTGGCGCATCAGGAAGCGGTGCAGGAGGTGGTGCTGCTGTACCGGCTATTCAAACACTGAGGATTCGTCCACCAACCTTCAGCGAAGGCAAGTTAGATGGTACAAACTACACCTTGTGGAAGTTCAAAATTACTACTATCCTTGATTCTTATGAGCTTCTGGAGACTGTGCTGGGGACTGACGCAGAACCACAGCCTACCCCCGACCCATCAAATCCTAGTGTGATGATTCCTCCGAATGCAGATCTTCTACGAGCTTGGAAACGAAGGAATGCAGATGCATTGTGTGCCTTAGTTACAAGCTGTTCTGACAGTGTTTTGACTCTGATTCAGCATACAACCAAAGCGTCAGAGGCTTGGAATGTACTAAGGAGTCAGTATGAAACACGAAACCAAACAAGGATTCAAAACTTGGAGAATCAACTAGCAGCGGAGAAGTTTGCTGAAGGAGAGACGGTTGAAGCATTCATCACTCGGATTAAGAATCTGCGCGACCAGATGGCTGGCGCTGGGATACAAAAGACTAGCGAAGAGCTAGCTCGGAGGTGTCTTCGGATTTGTCCACAAAAGTTTGATGGACTAGTAACTGCCCTTAATACTCAGGTGAGACCTCAAGCTTTGACTTTTGAGGAGTTTTGTGCATTATTAATGGAGGAGGAGTTAAGGCTGAAAGCCCGAGAAGGAAGCAACAATGGAGATGCTGCATTCTCTGCCAATGCAAAAGGCAAAGGTGTTTCCTCCACCAAAAATGATGGTGACAAAAAGAAAAAGGGCGGCAAGAAGAAGTTTCAAGGAGAGTGCTTCTACTGTAAGAAGAAAGGACATGCAATTGCAGATTGTCGTGTCAAGAAGGCAGATGAAAAGAATGGTACCCTTAAAACTAAAGGGAAAGAGACAGCCAATACAGCTGAAGCAGAGTTGGAATTATTCATGGCGACCATTGAGGAAGTGTGCTCCTCGGCGCAAGAAGAATCTACCACTGACTCTTGGGTGTTGGATAGTGGGGCCTCCCGTCACATGACCAACAAGAAAGGTCTATACAGTTCTATGCAGCCTCTACAAGAATCCATCACTGTGACGGTTGGAAATGATGCTAAATGCCCTGCTGCGGGCACAGGTACTATTTCTTTTGTTGCTGCAAATGGTGAAGTCAAAAAGCTTTCAAATGTGTTGTATGTTCCCGAAATCAGGAGAAATCTCTTATCAGTTGCTGCCATAACTGATCTTGGTCATGAAGTGAGGTTCAAGAAGACAGGTGCAGAAATTATTGATAGTGCTGGCACAATTGTTGGCAAAGGAGAAAGAAGGAACAACCTGTATGAGCTAAGTGCTCTTACAGCCACCGCTGGAGTGGGCACAAGTAAGCTTTGGCATGAAAGGTTTGGACACATCGGATTTGCAGTATTGAAGGAGATGCAAAAGCAAGGTATGGTTGCTCACCTACCTACAATAACTGAATTGAAGGAACCATGTGAAGCTTGTATGATGGGCAAGCAACAGAGAAAGGCATTTCCACAAGAAAGCAAGAATAGAGCACATGCTCCTCTAGAGTTGGTGCATGCTGACTTGTGTGGTAAGATGCCTACACAGGCCTTGGGGGGATCTTCTTATTTTATGTTGATTGTCGACGACTACAGTAGGAAGATGTGGGTGTACTTCCTTCGTGATAAGGCTCAAGCTTTTGGTAAGTTTAAAGAATGGCTAATACTTGTTGAGAATGAAATAGGGAAAAGTGTGAAGAAATTTAGAACAGATGGTGGTGGTGAGTTCAACTCAAAGGAGTTTGAAGGCTTTTGCAAGAGCAAAGGGATCAAGCGTCAATTGACGACGCCTCACACACCTCAGCAGAATGGTGTTGTGGAACGCAGGAATCGTACCATTGTGGAGATGGCAAGATGCATGCTAAAGGGCAAGGGATTGCCTAACCATTTTTGGGCTGAAGCTGTTAATACTGCAGTCTACATTCTAAATCGGAGCTACACAAAGGCTCTCAAGGGAAAAACACCTCATGAGGCTTACACTGGTAAGAAACCATCTGTTTCACATTTCAGAATTTTTGGATGTGAATGTTATGCACATGTTCCAGATGAGAAGAGAAACAAGTTACAACCAAAAAGCAGAAAATGTATCTTCTTGGGTTATAGTGATGAGCAGAAGGCTTACAAGTTATATGACCAAGAGGCAAAGAAGATCATCGCGAGCCGTGATGTGGTGTTCAAGGAGGAGCCGCATACAGTGGAGGAGGAGAAGGCAAGGTCTTCCACTTTATCATCAAGCGAAGAAGTAGTCCACTATGAACCTGTCCCGAGAGCTATCCCTATCCTTAAGGAGGAGGAAGCATCATCTTCAGATGATGAGGAAAAAGTTCACCAACCTGACATCACCCCACCGGAAAAGCCATTGCCGCGCTGGGTGAAGCAGCTCTATGACCACAATAATCCTATGCCTGCATCTGTTGAGGAGAAGGCAGACGGACCAAGGAGGTCTCAGAGAATAGAGGAGCAAAGGAGGGCTTCTGCTCACATAGTCAACATGGCCTTGATGGTTGAGATTATGAGAGAAGTAAAGGAGCCAACTGACTTAGAAGAAGCACTTGCAGATCCATCATGGAAGGCTGCTATGCAGGCGGAGTATGACAGCATAATGAAGAATGACACTTGGGAGCTAGTGGATCGGCCAGCAAAGCGGAAGATTATTGGCACCAAGTGGATCTGGAAGGTAAAGTACAAGGCTGATGGTACCTTAGAAAAGTACAAAGCTAGACTGGTTGCCCAAGGATTTTCACAAGTTGAAGGGTTTGATTTTCAAGAGTCATTTGCCCCAACTGCCAGAATGACCACTATTCGCACGGTACTTGCAGTGGCTGCCCACAAGAAGTGGCCAGTGTACCAAATGGATGTTAAGTCAGCGTTCTTAAATGGTGACCTCAAGGAGGAGGTGTACGTGGCTCAGCCACCAGGGTTTGAGGCCCCCCATTCTGAGAACAAAGTGTGTAAACTAAAGAAGGCATTGTATGGGCTGAAACAAGCCCCCAGAGCATGGTACCAGCGGATAGATAGGTTCTTTTTAAACCTAAACTTCAAAAGATGTGCCTCAGATGCTAACTTATATGTTTACAGAGATGGTAAAAAGTCTGTAGTGATTGTCCTATATGTGGACGACCTTCTTATTACAGGTGACTATGAAGATATGATCAACCAAACTCGAAAGGCTTTGAGTTTTGAGTTTGAAATGACAGACTTGGGCTTGCTGCACTATTGTTTGGGGATTGAAGTCTGGCAAGAGCCAGGAAAGATCTTCATCTCTCAGAAGAAGTATGCATGGGAGATCTTGAAGGCATTTGGCATGACCGAGTGCAAGGAGATAGCTACACCTATGGAGGTGAATGTAAAGTTATCCGTTGAGGATACATCAGCACTAGCAGACATTGGGAGGTATAGGAGGTTGGTCGGCAGTCTAATCTACTTGTGTAACACCAGACCAGATATCAGTTTTGCTGTTGGTGTTTTGAGCAGGTTCTCAAACAAACCTCATGAGAGTCATTGGAATGCTGGGATGCGGGTGCTCAGATACTTGAAGAAAACTCTTGACTATGGTATCACATACAGTTTCGGAACTTCTCTTGTGGGGAACTGTGACTCAGATTGGGCAGGAGACATTGATTCCAGGAAGTCAGTTTCTGGTTATTGTTTCTCTTTGGGTTCAGGAATTTTCTCTTGGATTAGTAAGAAGCAACCAACAGTGGCATTGTCTTCTACCGAAGCAGAGTACAAGGCAGCTTGTTTTGCTGCATGTGAGGCCGTATGGTTGAGAAGGATTCTATGGCATATGGGAGTGCAGGATGAAGAACCAACTGTGCTGAGATGTGACAATCAGAGTTGCATCGCCATTGCCAAAAATCCAGTGTTTCATGCACGCACCAAACATATAGAGATCCAGTATCACTATGTGCGTGATTTGATGGAGGATGGGATAGTGGAATTGGTCTACTGTCCAACAGAGGAGAATGGAGCAGATATCTTCACCAAAGCACTTACGAAGGATCTGCTTCAAGTTCATCTTCAGAGACTCGGCATTGGGCCGAGGAGATAGTTCACCTATGGGTGGACATTGAGGGGGGGTGTTAGATATGATCAATGCCCCACCCTCATTAGGTGCTACCAATGATCCATGGTGCTCAAAGTTGTAAGGCCCCCATTATGAGGAGAAGCCAAATGTGAGCCCGGACATTGGTTGAGTCCTGACTTGTATATCAGATGAGGTCTATGTGACCGGATGGCAAAAAGGTGACTGTTGTGGGTCTAATCTTTGGGTTAGACGGAGTGGTTAAGCTGGTAGCAACTCGAGGCACATTGCATTGAGTTGCGTGGTAAGGGAGTTAAAAGGGGCCCCTATTGTGGGGTCCGGGGGCCGCGGAAGCGGCCCCTGGCTGGGGGGTCCCAGGGGGGCCAGCGGCCCCCCTGGCGGGGGTCCGGGGGCAGCGCCCCCGGCCCGATGGTAAAGGGAATATTCCCTGGAATATTCCCTGGCCGACTAGTGGAGGCTCATATGGTAGGTCGGTCAGCAGGCCGACCTAACGACCTTCGCGGGCTATAAAAGCTAAACCCCTTCGCAGCCATCTGACACTCATCTTTCACCCAGTCAGAGTTGTTGTTCCAGCTAGCCTTAAGCTCTTCACCTATCTTCTGTCTAGATCGCCATCTAAGCTTCATTCATTGGAAGCGCACGGGTGGACAGAGCCATCTTTGTATCAGTTGTTTGGAGTTAAAGAATTTTACTGATTCTCCTCTTATCTGTTGTGTACTCTCTATCTCTTTCTCAGATTCTGTTCGCTGCGCCGTGTAATATTTTACATGAATACCTACAATAGTTCATTTTAGAGAAACCTTGTATCGTTCACCCCTGAGGTATACATTGAACTCCACCTTCTACCCGACTTCTTTCCTTCACTTAAGGCTTGTTCTAAGGCTTCATTGGACCTTGCCTAGCATTGAGAAGTTACCGTTGAGGTTGCCAATAGTAGCAAAACTAGCAGGAATAGCCAGCGTGATTTGTGCTTGATTGTCCTACTCTCTCTATTGGTTGTTTCATCTCATCTCATTCTAGCTTGTGACATTGCTCCTAGCACTTGGCAACCCTTGTTGCCACTCCTTCGTCATTGGTCTTGTGGTTCTGAGCACCATGTGAGTTATGTACTACCCTACTTACTACTGTATACAACAACATGCCTGCTGTAATAGACCTAAAATAGTGTCTACTTAGAGATTATGGCTCTTGTATTACTGTGAGATTATTGTACTAATGCTCATTTGATATTGACACACTAGTAAATGTTTGATTATTGCTTGGAGATGCTCTGTGGGCCACATTGAGCCCATTTGGAATAGTTTGCAGAGGTTGTTTCATTGTTGGACTAACATGCCAACACACTATTCTATTAGTGGTCTTTTATGCTTATTGCCATTGGATGCTTCTCGAGCTCTTTGGATGCTACATTGGGGTATACCATTGATGTTACATGCTTGATTGTGCTTATAACATGCTATTGAGTTGAGATTGGAGCTCAATTTTATTGACATTGGTCGTCGCTCACTGTTATGGATGCTACTTGGATGCCGCAGTAAGAGCTTTGTAGACTACTTGGGTCCCATGCTTTTGGATGTTTGTCATATGGATATTGGATGTCTAGATGCCATACACATGATTGTCTTACATTCGACCTCCAATATATCTTTCTTAGTTATGGAAATGCAAGTGAGATGGGCTATTGCCTATGGGATCCACATGCTCGCAAGATTATCCATAGCCATGATGTAGTTTTCCATGAGTAAAAGATGCATAAGTAGCCTAAGCAAGTAGTTGAGGTACACTGGGTGATATTTTAGGAGTAGTCTCTTGCTTCTGTACAACCGGTTAGATAGTTTGCAACAATTGATGTTCTACTAGCCCAAGATTTGCTTGTTGTGCAAGATTAGCTTGCTTTGAGACTCTCTATTAGAGCTAGATGCCAGTCTAAGCACTTTACACCCTCCATGGGTTATTTTATGGTGATAGATGTAGATGAGCATCTCTCTTATGATGAGGCCATGCATAGAGATGATTGTTACTCATGGGACATGGCTATGCAGTTAGAGTTTAACTCTTTGTAGAAAAACCATATATGAGATTTGGTTCCTTTGCCTAGTGGCAAGAAGGCGTTGCCCTAAAAATAGGTATACAAGTTGAAAAGTATCCCTATACGCCCCAAGCCCGCTTATAAGGCTAGATTGGTAGCTAAGGATTTCAAGTAAGAACATGGTATTGACTTCGATGAAGGCTTTCCTCCCGTGGTCAGGATGGTGACCCTATTCTTAGTATTAGCATTGGTTGCTTAGTTAGATCTGGACCTTTAGATGTAAATAAAAACTTTCTACATGGGGACTTGCATGATGAGATTTATATACAGTAGCATAATGACTTTGAGAAAAAAGGTAGGGAACACCTAGTGTGCAAGTTGAGAAAGAGCCTTTATGGCCTTAACCACAAGTTTGATACTTTTATGCATTCACAGGGATATAGCCATAATGCTATGGATTTGTGTTTATACACGAAGAAGGATCATGATGATAGCCTTATGATTTTGGTACTCTATGTGGATGATATGCTTATCGCCAGGATACCTCATGATGAGCTGGATACCTTGAAAACTTAGCTTAAGAAGACCTTTGAGATGAAAGACATGGGACATGCCTCACATATTCTTGGGATGCACAACATGCACGATTGCTCTAAGGGACTCCTTTATCTGTCATAAAAGGAGTATATCTAGAAAGTCCTTGAGCGGTTTCATATATAAAGGATGGTAAGCCTATTGGCTATTCTCTACCTTCTCATGTGAAGGCTAATGAGGCCAATTGTTCACATTCAAATGAGCAAAGAGTCAAGATGGCTAAGTTCCCTTATGCATCTGCAGTGGGTAGTTTGATGTATGCCATGATAGCCACTCATCTGACATAGCATTTACAGTGGGAGTTGTGGCATGCTAGTAGGTGGCATTTGGGATGATGTGAAGGGTATCATGAGGTACCTAAAGGGCACAACAGACATGTGTATATGTTATGGTGGCTAGGATATAGAAGTTGTGGGGTACATTGACTCTAATTATGCAAGACATGCAGATGGTAGGAAGTACACGTCTGGCTATGTCTTCACCTTTGTTGCTAGAGGTACTATTTCTTGGATGTCTAGGGTGTAGAAATGCACGGCCCTATATACTATAGAGGTAGACTATGTTGCAACCATTGAGGCATGCAAAGAGACTATCTGGTTAGGCCATTTGGTGGTAGACCTTGGTATTACTGATGTGGTCCCTGCACTACATTTAGATTCTGTGAGCACTATTTAGTTGGCCAAGAATCTAATCTTTCATGCGAAGAC
This sequence comes from Lygodium microphyllum, assembly GCF_053477565.2. Taxonomy (NCBI): domain Eukaryota; kingdom Viridiplantae; phylum Streptophyta; class Polypodiopsida; order Schizaeales; family Lygodiaceae; genus Lygodium; species Lygodium microphyllum. The sequence continues at coordinate 77,819,444 of NC_141160.1, forward strand.
AAAGCACATTGAGGTGCATTACCACTTTATTAGAGAGGTCACTAAGGACAAGTCTATTGAGCTTGTCAAGATCTCAACTAACCAAAATCCTATAGATCTGCTCACTAAAAGTCTCTCAACGGAGTATTTTCCCTTCCTTAGGATATTGATGGGTGTTGAAAGAGATAACGTTTTTCCTCATCGTGTTAAACTTTATGTATATTTGTACTTTGTCACTTTTTTCTTGTTCTCTCCTCACTAGGGGCACATTCACCTTTAAGTGGGAGGTTGTTGGGGATAAAGGCACCTGTGCCTAGTTGCTCATGTATTGGATGATACCCACACACTTGTACACTGTAGGTGATAGTAGGCACCCATCCTTCATTCCTTTTCTTTCAGTGACATTTGAATAAGGGAAGGTCGATCACACATTGTGAATGTTGGAGTTCCCACATCTTGTGTCTTTTGCTCTTGCTCTCTTGCTCCTTCTACCATAGCTCTTGCTTTCACTCACGAGCTTCCACTCAAGACTCATTTCCTTTAATTATTGCAATGTCAAAATAAGGAGGATGCTACCTAGCTTTTAACTAATTGATGTATAACTATTTTGGGATAAGTTTTTGTACATGAATTTGATCATGAATCATTGTTATTCTAGATACCATGTCTCGTTGCGGAAGAAAAGCCTACAAGAAATGAACATAGACTTTTTAGTTGATATAGAAAGAGTCATTCTTGTGATGAGTTTGTCATGAAAGTCCTAATCTAGAGCTGTAGAGAATGTTCATTCATCATTAATAATATTGGAACTATTACAATCGTATATATAAGTGGGGTGTGCCGATAATGCACCTAACTTTGTCTCATGATGGCAATATACATTCTTGAATAATGTTGCCATAAAGATAGTTAAAACAAACAATACATATGGTAGTAAAAATTAACATGGTGGCTATTATTATCATTGTAAGAATTAAATACATTAATAATAGGCTCAACTTTAAATTAGTACCAATGTTTGTATTGAACGATAAGAGTTAGTATTAGTTACTAGCTAGGATTTGCATTAGTATAAGCTAGTTGGTAATAATTTGAATTAGTTAGAAGTATTTAGTAAAGTTAGTTAGAATAAGGATATGCAAGTTAAATAGATAAAGTAGGTTAGTAAGGGTAAGTTAGTTGAGTAGTACTAAGGTTAGTAGGCTCATACTTATGGTCGATTATATTAGTTAAAGTAGTTAGTAAGATTAGTAAGGTAGATTAATTGAGTTAGTATATTCATGAATAGTTATAATAAATAACAAAAATAGAAACCACACCCCTCCCCCATAGACTATCATCTTCTCCAACATTTGAACAGCCACCCTTCCCACATAGGCTCACAGTTGGACAACATGGAGATATGCAATGTGATAATAGCACGTGCACGCACGCGTGCGTGCATGAGATATGCTATGTGATAATAGCACGTGCACGCACGCGCACGCGTGCTCACACACACACACACACACACACACACACACACACACACACACACACACACACACACACACACACACACACACACACACACACACACACACACACACACACACACACACACACACACACACACACACACACACACACACACACACACACACACACACACACACACACACAGAGTTTATATCTTTTTCCCCTCAAGTATTAAGAGAAGGCAATCTACAACTCTGAAAGGAGTAAAACACGAGAGTTAGAGGAAATATATAGTGCATGACTAAGAAGAGACCAACCCCAAAAGAAAAAACAAGAGGCTAAGAAGGGGAGAAAAATAAAAGGATGAGAGTAAGAATGTTACTAGCGAAAGAGAGGGTGAGATGTCAGTAGAATGAGAGATGGGTATATATGTATATATATATATATATATATATATATATATATATATATATATATATATATATATATATATATATATATATATATATATATATATATATAGAGAGAGAGAGAGAGAGAGAGAGAGAGAGAGAGAGAGAGAGAGAGAGAGAGAGAGAGAGAGAGAGAGAGAGAGAGTGTGTGTGGAGAGAAGGAAATAGGGTAAAGGGGGCCAAATTAGTGACATTTATTAGCCCTCACCTTGATTTACATTGAGATATGGTGGACGATTGTGCCCCTTGTGGATACACACTCGCGGGTTTTTTTGGCCCCCTTACCCTAGTACAAACAAGAAACTCCCATGTGCATTACTATCTTGTTCATTGGCATCCTAACTATCATGCTCATATAATTTCCTTTGTCTTCACATATATGTGGACTATCTTAGTTAAGTAATGATACTTTTGCAACATTAAAGGAAGCAATTGCTAGCTAGAGTAACCCATCTAGATGGGTACCAAAGAGACATGTAAGGACTCTAAACTCGTATAGGGACAACTCTATCAAATACTACATCCATAGTAAACCATGAGTAGTTGCACTTGAATTCCATTCTCCAATTAATGGTTGCAGTGCAGTTTCATTGTCTCATAGGATAATAATGCATAAAAAATAGCAAATGTTAAGAAGTTATTGCATGTGAGGGTGAGGACTTACTTTTGGAGTACCTCAAAGGCAATAAGAGAATAAACATTACCCTAGGGGTTGAATCCTTGCAAGAGTTGACCTTAGTTCTTGTAGAAAACAACAAGAATTGTGATAATTTGATAGTATAGTGAAATTATTCAAAGTTGCTCTTAAGTACACCCATTGGGTCTATAAAAGGTAGCTGTCATTTTTAAAATATCCCTAATGTAAAGCCTCGAAGGATGCATGAAGGAGGGCCGACTATGAAGGGAAAGGGACTAATGATCAATATTGTGAATTGGAGAAACTCTTCATTGAATCATGTTAAACAATTATTACCCTTATTAAAAAAGAAGATTGGTCATCATTAATAGGTAACAAACCATGGCTCAAACAAACATGTTGAATTTCCCTAAGTTGGTTGGAATAGCTTAGAGAAAAAGAGTGCTCATGAGATGATTGTTTTCTTGATTTGCACCTAGTGCTTGGTTAATGGCATTTTATGCAAGTATAGAAATCTGCAATAATATCAACTTGAAGTGTTTTGACTAAGCAAGTGTTGCCAAAAGTGAACTTAATGCTTGAAGAAGATGTTTGGGTCTTGAAGATGACTACCCTTGGTTGTGATTGGAAGTCATAGGAACCTCAAGCTGATCCTAGTGGATCAAGGCTATGATATTTAGCTCTAAGATAGACTTGAAAGTCACCTAGTTAAGTTGGGGAATCCTATGGGGTGTGCACAATGTTGTTAAGTATTAATTATCAATTTATCCTAATTATTTTAAAAAAGTAATAATGATCATTCCATTTCTATATTTATTCTAAATTATTGATACTTTTCTACATTTATTTTAAATTATTATTGATTTTTTTCTTTATTTAAGATTTATTTTTAGTTTTTGGAGAAAATTTACGCATTTTTAAATACAATAAAAAATCCAAAAATCCATTGGATTTTATTTTAAATATTGGATAATTAAACATTTAAAAAATTATTTTACTTGATTTTTAATTTATTTTATAAAAAAATGTATAATAATAATAATGATAACAATAATACATAAGTAAATATTTAAATAAGAAAAAAAACCTTATTGGGGCTTTGGGAGAAAGGGGGCCTCAGGTCCCATGATTGCCCCTCCCCCATTCCCCCACCCTTGCTCGCCTTCTTTTCTTTTCTTAGGAAGATAAAAAGCAAAAAAGTTTCCTTATCATAATAGATACTTTTCTATTTTCTAAATTCTAATATAAAAATGAAAACTTCTCCTTAAGTTATAAAACATAAAACCCCCCTTTCTAATCTATCAAATAAAGAACCCCCCACCCACCTCGCCCCCCCTTTTCCCTTGTCCCTTCTCAAAAAACTATTTAAAGAAGAGCTCCTCATTACAATTTCAACTCACAACGAAAATGAGACCACTCTCGAGAGAGAATCAATGTGAGTGAATTATCAACACTGCTCATTTGTGCTCTAGTATCCTACATTCGAAGACCTTCTTTCTAAACGCCTTTTTTCTCTATCTACCATGGCCCCACACAAGTAGGTTGCTGTGGTGGGACCATTGACCAACCAAAACATTAAGAATATGGCTGTAAATAGGATCGAAGTATACTATTTTTTTTGAAAATTCTTAAATAATTTGTACTGTTTAATTTGTAAGTGTAGAAAATCTTCCAAGTTAGAAAATTAAACCTCGTCTTATCACTGCTAGATTCAAATTTACAGTTAACTTTTTAAATTAAAACTATATTAAAAATTAGGTTAAAATGATTAAAAACTAACAATTTAAAGTTGAAAATATATTTTGGCTAGCTTAAAATTATAGTTAATTAAGTAATAATTAAAGTGACTTAAAAATAAATTATACATAAAATTACATTAATAGTTAGAGATGTATATTTATTGAGAATTCTATTAAATGACTTAAAATCAAGTAGAAAAAACATATTTTAATCTTATAAATTATTAAAAAATGTGAAAATTTTTAATTTGAAAGTGATTGGACTCTTAGATAGGTTTTCATTAACAATGTCATTAAATAATCAATAAGAATATTAGTTTCCTTTTTGGGTTACCATAGCATAGAAATTGTGTCAAAAAATCAATATTCTTGTAGATTCACATGTGGCATTTATATATATTATAGTGTTAAAAATATGTAATGAATAGTACGTTAAAATTTTTTTTTCCAATTAAACTCAATTTATGAGTTGAATTTTAGTGGATAATCAAAATCATTGACAAAATTCATTAGAAAGCTTCAAATTTGTTAATTAGTTTGAACCTTGTTTTGAAAGAAATGGTCGTTGGAAAATTGTTTAACTGATTGTGGTTGCATTAAATTTATGGAAAAAGAATTCTAATTACATCAATGTCTCTAGTAGGATGGACAAGATTGAGACGTGATGTCGTCCCCAAGGCTCGTCTCGAATCCTCCTTACCTAGAGTTGTATATAGACTATCTAAGGCAACTAACCACCACTGCTTAGGCAGGTAAGGTTTTCTATATAAGAAGATTCTCCCTTATACTAGGTGAGAACCACGAGGCTTTAGTTTGAGGTTATAATCTCTATCTCAATCCTAAAATAGGAAACGAAACCTATACGAGCCCAATGTGGCTCAGTGTTGGAAGGCCTATGATGAATAAGGTAGGGTGGCAACCTAGTTTCTTGGATTGGTTTGCTCTTTGGAGCTGTTTTAAATATAATAATAATGTAAAGTAACATTTCTTTTTTAAAAGGATTGCTTTGGCGCTCGTATTTAGACCCCATGTAAAGATTGATCGAGGAAGTTGTTTCTATGTGTTTTCAAATTGTGAATAGTATGCTTTCTTAAATAATTAAATTAGGCCATATCATTAATGGAACGTAGATGGACCGTCTTCCTGACGATATTTTTATGTGGTTGGGTGGACTCGATTAGCTGAGTTGCTTTTTGAGAAGCTAGATAAAGGGCTAACAAATGTACTACTTCTAGGATCGAGTCTTAGAATCGACTAAGCTTTGTTTTATTGGGGCTTGTTGTGAGACTAAGCCTTATGGGCATAGGGGTTGATACTCAACTCCCCCTCATTTCTCACTCTCATTGAACCAAGTGTGGTACTTTTTCGGCCTCCTCTAATGGCTCTTGAAATTGTGACTGTCTTAGCTCGATGCTAGACTTATGTTAGAGATCGTAGTTGCATGTCTAGAAATCCACAAGTCAATCCATGTGGGATGATGCTAGATGCTTCGCTTATGAGGTAGACCTAGGGGAGACCTAATCACCTAAATCTGCATGCTCATAATTAGCACATATGGTGGTGACCAAGGTCGACCAAATCGACTCCCTAGTAGATGACTACTAAATTACCTTCCCTTTGATTTTGGATTGGGTATGTCTCACATGGTATCATAGCCTTAATTTTAGTATGTTCTATAATTACTACAATACCAAGTTAGTAAATATTTATATTAGCTTGGAAATTCAGTGCTTGTGGATAACTAAAGCTGGGATGTTTAAAAAAGGATTTTGCTAACCAAGTTTTGAGCCATGAGGTGTTTCGACGAGCAATGTACATTGTGGCTTGTGGATCCAAAAATTTTGGGTTTAGATGTAAGGTTGCCTTAGTTACTTTTAAGGCTATCCTTATATCAGACTGGTAAAAAATTTAAGATGAAAGTTAGAATTTATAAAGCAAAATTTTCCTAGTCAATGTTGATAAAACTAGGCACATTGAGAATGATTTAATGAGAGCTCGAATCCTTAAAAAACTTAGTTTGATCTAAACCTTTTGGTTCTTCAAAATCAATGAATTAGAAGCTCTTATTTGTGTGAATAAGTAGATGATTAGCCAAAATAAGTATGTGTATTCACGATTCATGAAAGTTGTAAATCCTAAGTACATTGGAATACAACCCCCCAACTCTTTTGTTCACATCATAAAGATACTCGAGTTGCTTTCACTATTCCCTTATGTAAATAGAGGTCCTTCTAGCAAATTTATAGTTGAGCCTAGCAAAACCATTGCTAACACATTGTCAAAATAGAAATTTAGGCCAACTAATATTTTGTAAGGAAAGAAAAATTTTAAGTTTTGAATAAAATATGAGGGGTTCAATGTACTAACCTATAATTTTATAAAAGTATTAAGGGGACAATATCTGTAAAATTGTGAATATTCTAAGTATTGTTTTTATGGCACCAAGTGAAAGGAACTTAAACTTATAGTAATTGGCAAATGCACTCTCTTACACCTTTTGATATCTTGAGTAGGAGAAATTTCATTTCATGTTTCCTTTTTGTATACCAGATAGGTTTGTAGTGCACCCTACCCTTGCCGGAGTACCTTTTTCGATCGATGGACTAAATCTTTGTTTTGCCACATTACCAATTCTTTCATACCCACCAATGGACATAGTACAAGGGTTGATAGAAGACTTGTACCAACTATTGTATGTGCATGGATCATATTAGAAACCTCGAGAATGAGCTGTGGAGGATCTATTGGGATGAGAGGCTCAACTTTGTTGGACTCCTTACTCTTTCACTTGGTCCCCCTTGCCCTATTAAGTATCACAAGAGTGAGGCCATGACTCAAGCCTAGTGGGTTTATAGGAAGATTACTTGGGTCATATGACCCAATTGCATTGTATTCCTAATATAAAGGTACTTAAGTCACCTTGACTATTCCCTTATGGTAATGGATGTAAATAGAGGTCCCCCTAGTAGATATATAGTTGAGCCTAGAAAAACCATTGCTAATGCATTGCTAAAATAGAAATTTATACCAACTAATACTTTATAAGCAAAGGAAAATTTCAAGTTTTGAATAAAACATGAGGTTCAATGTATTTACCTATAATTTTTTAAGAGCATTAAGATTAAAATCTCTATGAAATTTTGAATCTTCTAAGGATCAATTTTATGTCACCAATTAAAAGAAAATTAATACTTAAACTTATAGTAATTGGTAAATGCACTCTCTTACACCTTTTGATATCTTGTGCATGAGGAATTTTGTTTGATGTTTTCCTTGGTATACCAAATAGGTTTGTAATGCAACCTACCCTTGTGGAAGCATCTTTTTTAGTTGATGGATTGGATCTTTGTTCCACCCCACTACGAGTTGGACTTGTACCAACTATTGTATGTGTGCGGATCGTAGTGACAACCTTAAGTATGAGTTGTGGAGGATCCATTGGACTAAGAGGTTCAACATTGTTGGACTCTTTACTTTCTACCATGGCCCCCCTAGTCCTATCGAGTATTAGCAAGGTGAGGCCATGACTTGACTTGAGCCTACTGGGTTTACATGAAGATTACATGGGTCATCAAAACCAACCATATTATATTCCCAAAATAAATATACTCAAGTCGCCTTCACTATTCCCTTATGGTCATTGATGTAAATAGAGATCCTCCTAGAGCAACGGATACATAATTCAGCCTAGCAAAATCATTGCTAATACATTGCCAAAATAGATATTTAGGCCAATTAGTATTGTGTAAGCAAAGGAAAATTCAAAGTTTCAAATAAAATATGAGGTTCAATGTATTGACTTGTAACTTTGTAAAAGTATTAAGGGGATAATCTCTATAAAATTGTGAATCTTCTAGGGATCATTTTTATGTTGCCAATAGAAGTAAACTTAATATTTAAACTTATAGTAATTGGTAAATGCACTCTTATATCTTTTGATATCTTGTGTATGAGGAAATTTCATTTGATGTTTCCCTTGGTATACCAAATAGGTTCATAATGTAGCCTACCCTTATGGGAGTACATTTTTCAGTTGATAGACTATTGTTCCACCCCACTACTAGTTCACGCCTACCAATGGATGCACTACATGGGTTGGTACATGATTTCTATCCCACTACTCGTTCTTTCACGCCCACCAGTGGATGCCCGCCAATGGACACACTACATGGGTGGTACATGACCTCTATCACCCATTATATGCACATGGATTGTATTGACAACCTTACTTACAAGCTATGGAGGAACCATTGGGCTAAGAAGCTCAACATTATTGGACTCTTTACTTTCTGCCTTGGTTCCCCTAGTCTTATTGATGCGTATCATAAGGGTGAGGCCATGAATTGAGTCTAGTAGGTTTATAGAAAGATTACTCTGACCCAACCACATTGTATTCCCAACATAAAGATACTCTAGTTGCCTTGACTATTCCCTAGTCTTATTGATGAGTATCATAAGGGTGAGGCCATGAATTGAGTCTAGTAGGTTTATAGGAAGATTACTCCGACCCAACCACATTGTATTCCCAACATAAAGATACTCTAGCTGCCTTGACTATTCCCTTATGGTCATTGATGTAAATAGAGGTCCTCGTAGTAGATATATAGTTGAGCCTAGCAAAACCATTGTTAATACATTGCCAAAATGGAAAACTAGGCCAACTAATACTTTATAAGAAAAGGAAAATTCAAAGTTTGGAATAAAATATGAGGTTCAATGTATTGACCTATAATTTGGGGATAATCCCTATAAAATTGTCAATATCCTAAGGATCATTTTTACGTTGACAACTAAAAGGAGCTTAACACTTGAACTTATAGTAAGTAGTAAATGCACTCTCTCACCCCTTTTTAGATCTTGTGCATGAGGAATTTTGTTTGATGTTTCCCTTGGTATACCAGATAGATAGGTTCATAGTGTAAGCTACCCTTGCAAGAGCACCTTTTTTGATTGACAAACTGGATATTTATTCCACTGCGCTACTAGTTCTTCCATGCCCACCAGTGGGGACACAGTACATGGGTTGGTAGAGGACTTCTACTAACTATTATATGCACGTGGATCATATAAGCAACCTTGAGTATGAGATGTGGAGGATCCATTGGGCTGAGAGGCTCAACATTGTTGGTCTCTTTAATTTTTACCTTGGTCCTCCTGGTCATGTCGAGTATCATAAGGGTGAGGCCGTGACTCAAGCCTAGTAGATTTATATAAAGATTACATGGATCATTTGATCCATCCGTAGTGTATTCACCCACAGATCTCATGCTTCTAGGTATCAAGTGGAGGGATTCCCCAACCTCCCTGCTAAGTGGTTGATCTCCTATGTCACATGGCTTTTGACTAAAGTTTTTGTATATAAATAATGGAATAATATAGTTTGATTTTCCTTATTTTTCTATGACCAATATTATTTTGAAAAGCATTGTGTTTGATCTAACTTATCGTGTTGTATATAGACCCAAAGTGAACTGTGGCATGATTATCTAGTATTTCACAATATGTACCAATATGCATTGCATGGTTGGATTACGCTTGGTAGAGAGATTTCATGGAGATTTTGGAGAGTATCTATTGTCCTCCTATATATTATGTGGAGAGATGATAGACTTAGCATGGCATCTATTGCTTCATTGTTGATGCCAAAGGATTGTCATACCTAAAAAACTAGTGAATGGAAGAGCTAAAGCTCGTAAATATGTTTTTGTTTGAGGAACCTAGAGTAAAAACTATTATAAATGTAAATGATTGAAATATATATCAATATTTGTATATTTATGCTTGAGTGACTCAAATCATACCCTCTCATAAAATAGTTCACCTCGATAGGTTGAAGCAAAACAATTATGTCATCAAAGGGTTCCTTGAGAACAACCAAACCAATATCATCTTCTTAAGGTTCATGAAAAGCCCCCTTATATATAAGAAAATATATGTTGTAAAACTCTAGGGTTTTATGATATGAAGAATTAGATCTAAAATTTGATTAAAATTTTCACATCTAGTCTCTTCAACAGATCATAGCAAAAAAAAAAAGAAGTTTCTATTAAAGAAAATAAGCCCTTCTGAATTCAAGGTGAGGCTCTAAAAATAGAAACTAATACTGAAATATGGATTCAACAAATGGGGGACTACTTTTTTGTAGGCTGTTGGGATGGCATAGCCAATCATGCTATGATTGCCCTATCATCACCAGAGATGCCCATCTCTTGGAAGCAGCGATGTTGCAACAAAGCTATCATAGAGACCTTACAACCATGGGAGAAGATTAAAGTACTTGTCCAAGGAAGGTACTTATCCCCAACATACCAAATCTAAAAGATGGAGTAGTTCTTTAGTTTGAGGCAACAAGGTCTAATAGAGGATGATTACTACTCTCGCTTTGTTACTCTCTTAAAGTATGCTCCCAAGATGACAATAACATAGCAAGTAGATCATTTTTGCCAAGGCCTAAATCCACCATTGAGTGGGCAACTAAAAGCCAAGAATCCTTTTGACGTAGAAGATGCTCTATTATGAGCTGAACCCTTAGGCTCCCTTCCTAAACACAATTTCCAGACTGCCCCACACATTCAAAGCCATAGATTTTCCCATCCAAAAAGAGGAAGATTCAATCTTTAGATGGAAAATCAAAATTGGGGTTATCTTAGCCTTTTCAATAATGTCCCTAACTAGCAACCCAACAATAGTAACCTAAATCTTATCGATGCCAAACAAGGAGTCCAACCCCTTGCTTCAAGTGTACACAACCAGACCACTTTAGAGCCTAGTCACCCGACAATACTAGATGAATCAAATGAGGGGATGAAAAGTACAAGTGACTTAGGGAGATAGGTCTAACCAAGGTGACTCAAACTCCCTAAGTATGTCTTGACCTTGATGTGCCCTGGATAAATGTGGGGGATATGGGAAAAAAGAGCTAGGGGGTTAGAGAAGGAGTTGGCTGACTAGGATCATTGGACAAATCCAATTTAAGGACTCCTAGGTTACTGTAGTGCTTGTGAGTACATATTTCTTTTTCTTTTCTTTATTTTTTTAAAAAACTTTTCCCCTCCATTTTTTCTTGTGATTTTTTTTTTCTTTTTCTTTTCCTCTTGTTGTGAATAAGCACAGTATCATACAACTAGGCACGCAACCTTATAAAGATAGATGGATCTATAAAAGATCTAAAGATTGACTAGAAATAGTAAATTTGGCACAAACAGTGAGGTTCTACACTAAAATATTCATGTTGAAGATTAAATATTAAGACTTGACGTAAAAATGATAATTCCTAATTATTGTTGAAGTCATTGTTAAAGAAGAATCAAAATGTTGATGAATACAAGAGTCCTTATAGATGGAGCAATTTGCAACTTCTCCTCAAGAAGTAGATGAGTACTAGATACTACAATCAAGGTACATCATGGTTTAAGAACTTGGGACTTTTTATGGATGGTGTCTTGATATCTTTGGCAAGCATTTTGAGGCTCTAAGATGATCTTGTTGCATTGATTATGTAGAATCATGCATTGAATTCCAAAGCATCCTCCTTTTATTTTACAATTATCAATTAACAACTAATTTGAGTTATTAAGCAATGTTTAGAATACAATTTTTGTTCAAAAATAGCTTGTGCTTCTCCCTTCCATGCCTCAAGTCTCTCCTTATTGGTCTCACAACTGTAATGTAGAATGAGGGAATCAAGCAAAGTTCTCTTTTTTAAGCTTTGGACATGGACAACATGACATCTTCTATTACTATTGGATAACGCAAGTAGATGGATTATTGCTCTATATGTGTCAATGGTCTTTCTAAGAGCTTCTTATCTTCTTTAATAGGGACTCCAATGTTAGCACGTATAGTACCTGAGCAAGTGAAGTTAGTGCTACATCCAGTCCTTGGGGCTCTTAGTCACCGATTGATCTTCTTATTGTTCTATCTTTTCTAAGTCCTCTTTGATAGAATTTTTGGTTAACTTAGACTTCAAATTCTTTGGAGCTTTTGGGCAAGCACAATAGGTCTTATGAAAGAATCATTAGATTCATTGTGTTCTTTATGCTAGAGTTCACATCTGCTTCCTGAATAGGAGTGATAGGTTTTGGTCATAGCCAAGGGTTGTGACTATTTGGATTTCACCTTAGAATTGGAAATAGGAACTTTTGATTTAACGGATTAGTCAGTCAAAGATGAATATGTGCTTGGATCCTTGAACTGATTGAAATTAGTCTTGATTTTAGTATTTATACATGTGGTTTAGGACAATGCTCTTAAAGCGTTGTCAATATTTTGATTATTTCTTGCTTGTCCCTTGTGGATTCTTTCTAGTGTATTGAGAAATTGCATTAGCTTGGTGCTATTGCCCGATCTTTTCTTTGAACTTGGATAGCAAAGTTCTTTGTTTTTGGGAGACTTTTGTTATTTGGATGGGCTAGCAATGTGTTAGATTGTTTCTTGTCAACACTTGAGAAATCTATCATGTACATCTTTGGATTGTCTCTATTAGTTTGAGTGGCATCATAGGGATGTGGTTGCTTGACTTCTCAGACACTATAGGTCCCTCATGTGGATTAGCAATTTTTTGCAAGCGGTTGCTCTTTCAGAATTGTGGACTACTCGAGTTTCATAAGAACTATCTTTTCAATTACTCTATTTTTGTCTTCTTGAGTATATTGACTTGCAATTGTGTCTCTTTCTCTTTCTCTTTGATCTTGATGAGACTTGAGCTACAACCAATGGAGGTATTTGTGAGGTTTGGCAACTAGAATTCCAACAATTTCTCGTATAAAACCCTTGAGCACACAACTTTGGGAATCCATCATGGCTTATGCTAAGTCTCCATCAATGCTTCTAAATATATGACCTAGGGCTTCTCTTCCTTTTGGATGGAGTTATCCTATTTACAGTTTGAGAAGCTATGGTATTGTTCCTAGCAGCTTGGGTGTTTGCTTTGGGTCTAGGAGGATACACACTAAATGGTTCCCTCTTATCCTCATGCATCTAGGGTATTTCCTTCAAAACTCTTTGGCCACCTTCACTAGGGCTCCTACCTCAGTTTGAGACAAGGTTCTTACCTTTCCCTAAAGAAGAAACAAGGTCACCTTTACTAAATGCAATGATCAACTTGATGCCCTGCAAGCTTAAGTATATTCAGTCTATTACATAATATACTTCACATTGGATTGCATGCTTGAAATGTCTTTGATGTAGGACTTCCTTTTCCATATCCTCTCGACTTGGAAGCACATAAAAAATGATGGGAATGCTTTCAGTCTCTACCACCACAACAAATTTATATTTTCCTAGGAGAGAATATTATCCTTAGAAAAAGCATAACTCTCCTCCCTTAAGGGATTCTCATGGTTCACAAAAAAAAAAAGACAAATAGCATAACTTCTTCTAAGAAATCATTTCTTTTTCTAAGACAACATAGCATTCCTTAAAAACATTTTAGCAAGCCAACAACTCCTTTGAAGTTCCCCAAGTAATCATAGACTTCATAACATATTCCTCATAAAGAATGCAAGAATTCATAAAGATACTATAACTACAAGTTTCTATTTTTGGGACTACTTCACTATCACAAGTTTTTATTTGTGAGACTACTTTCATCCTATATGTTTATTTTTTCTTCCTAGTGACCTTCCAATATCATTACTCTTTATTAGCAATAGTTTCAATAAGTGTGACGTTTTTGTTATGAACCCTTCAAGGAAAGCATAGTATTTAATCATTTTTCCTAGTACTTACTTCTTTTATGGTACTTTAAAGCCTTTAGCAACATAGCATTTAAGCATTGTTCCTAGTGCTTACATCTTTTGTGGTTCTTTAAAGCCTTTGGCCAACTTGCATCTAGCTCTACAACCTTTATAGGCTTATCAACTCATGGTGATTTCTTATTTATAGGTAACTTTCAATGCTTATTTTTGTTTTCTATGAAAGCATCAATATATTCTCTAATTATAGCTACACAACTCTCTTTTATGCTCAATATCCAATATGTGAAGGCACTTGGAAAGCTTGTGTGGTGATTGGGATTAACAATACCATATTAGTTGCGTCTCTCAAACCCAAAGTGGTTCTCTTGGGTGTAATTGTCGCATCTTGCTTCCCAAGCTTCCTTCTCATTGCACTATGAATTTCATAAGCTTGTCAAAAGTCCTTGTTCTTGCTCAAGCTAGGGGAGAAAGGGCTTGTCATTGTGGTAGAAGATACATGCAATAATGATGGGTAATGGGATAAAGGTCTACCATGTGATGGAGGTAATTATAATAGCAATAATTTTCTCTCTCTTCTACTCTATCTTTGTAGAGGTGAGTACAAGCTCAACCACCAAGACCCATGGACCGCTTATTGTTCAAGCATTCCAAGCTGAGCACTAATGGCTACCTCTCACATAGTTGACACACTATCCATCTCTACGAGTGTAGTGAGCTTACCTCCATGCCCGATTGAATTACCTCCTCTCTTAGCAAGAACTTTGGTAGCTCCACGATCCAAGTGCAAGCTTCAAGAAAGCTCCATCCTCAAGCTCCACGCTCCAAGCTCCATTGTCGCGAGCAAGACAAGAGAAGAGAAGAAGAGAGGAGAAGGAGAGCTTCTCCACCACAGTCTCTCACCCTCACATACTCACTCCCTCATACTCTTACACTCCCTCTCTCAAGCACAAGCAAGAAGAAGAAGAAGAAGAGAGCTACTTTTGGCCACACACAAGAATGAGCTTTTCATTCACTTTTCAACTTTATATACAAAATCCTAAATCCCTTTTGGGTGGTCATTGTCAAGATTGTGGGAGAGAAGGAAGGACTCTCACTTGTAGCTTTCTTGCTTGCACAATGGGGGAATACACACAAGGGTGGAGGCTGAAAATAGTTTTCCTCTTCTTAGTTGTGTAAGCCAAAAGAACTCTCATACAAAGAAATAGAAGAACCCTATATATGGGTCTCAAACCAAACTCAACTAACTAAGATGGCATACTAACTGAGCCACGAGCTAGAGTAGATAAGGATAGCTGTCATGTAGCTATTATTCATGGGCGGTGTACCAACCGCGTCTGACAAGTCGGTGACATAAATACACAACGGTCACCCTGGCGTATCACGAGTGGAGCTTGATATTTCAACACTCCCCCTCGAGCTCAATCCCAATTCCTACACACCAAGCAGGTCTCTGAACTTGCGCAGCTTCTCTACGCCCAATGCCTTCGTAAATATGTCAGCTACCTGATCCTCTATGTTGACATAAACTAGATTAATAAGACCTAGTAAAACCCTCTCCCGCACATAGTGATAATGCACCTCAATGTGCTTTGTTCTAGCATGATAGACTGGGTTATTTGCCAAGTGTATACTACTCATGTTGTCACAATAAATGACAGCTGGCCCATCTGTAGGCTGATGCATATCATAAAGTAGCTTATGCAACCAAGCTACCTCACATGCAGCCATTGCTGCACCCCTGTACTCAGCCTCTGTGCTGGATAAGGCAACTGTAGGCTGTTTCTTGCTGCTCCAAGTGACTGCAGCACTCCCAAAAGAGAACACATATCCCTGGTAGATCGTCTATCAGAAATGCTACCAGCCCAATTAGCATCAGTGTATCCATGCAACTGTATCTGAACCCCAGTCTCATAAAATAGTCCATACTGCAATGTGGACTTCACATACCTGAGTATGCGTCTAGCCGCATCCAAATGCAATTTCCTTGGAGCCTGCATAAATTGACTTACCAATCCAACAGCATAGCTCAAATTTGGCCTATTAATAGTCATATAAATCAAACTTCCTACTATGCGTCTGTACATAGTAGGGTCTTCCAGAAGCTCACCTGCATCTGCGCTCAGCTTCACATTCTACTCCAAAGGAACTGAAATAGGCTTACAGCCTGTCATCCCATATTTGGACAGCATGTCCAATCCATACTGTCTCTGCAAGAGCTATATCCCACTTGGTGATCTAATCACCTCAATGCCCAAGAAATAACGCAGCTCTCCCAAATCCTTTATCTCAAACTTCTACTTTAATAGCATTTTCACATGAAGGATATCTTCATCACTGTCACCTGTCATAATCAAATCATCAACATAAATGACAAGTAGCATGATACCTTTCTCTGTTTTTCTCACATAAAGTGAGAAATCTGCCTTGGAAATTTGAAAGCCAATAGTGACAAGATACTGTCCTATCTTGTCAGACCATGCTCTAGGTGCTTGCTTCAAGCCATACAATGCTTTCTTCAACTTGCAAACGTGCTTGCTTCAAGCCATACAATGCTTTCTTCAACTTGCAAACAAACTCAGGATGAACAGCATGCACATAACCTGGTGGCTGCTCCATATATACCTCTTCTTGCAAATCACCATGCAAGAAGGCATTCTTTACATCCATCTGATGTAAAGACCATTCCTTTGATGCAGCCATAGCAATGACTGCTCTTACGGTTTCCATCCTTGCAACCGGGCTGAATGTTTCTTCATAATCAATGCCATATGTTTGTGCATACCCCTTGACTACTAATCTTGCCTTGTATCTGTTCACAGAACCATCTGCATTGTGCTTCACCTTATAAACCCACTTACAGCCAATTGCATTCTTACCTTTAGGCAAAGGTATTAACTCCCATGTAGCATTTGCTTCCAAGGCATCCATTTCTTCATCCATGGCTTTCTCCCATTTTTCTTTTCCCATGGCTTGCTCAAAAGAAGTGGGTTCTGGTTCCTGTATCACTTTGACCATATATGCATAGTGAATGGCTGTAAATCCATCATATTTCAGCCTATCCACATGATACCTAGCTCTCGTAGACCTACACAAAGTAGGTTCACTCCCAGGTGCTCTCAAAACATCCTTGGTCTTCCTTACTCCAGGTGTAACAATAGAAGGAATACCCAACTCATCATCAATGCTCTGTTCTGAGCCACTGGATTCACCATCCACATAAGAGTGACTTGCATTCACATCAAACATGGGCTGATCTACCTTCTCTTTTCCTTTTCGTGATACCTGAATACCACTATCTGCATTGCTTTGAGAAGATTCTCCTGATCTCAATCTCCCTGTCCATGGCGAAGAATGTGAACCACTGCTAGAGGACGTTCCAGGTCCACTAATATTTTGTGACTGCTGCTGTGAATTCTGTGCAGCATTACCATTTTGTGCATCTACATCATCAATCACATTTACTAGTTTATACCAGCTACTCATCTCATCAAAAACAACATCTCTGCTCACTGTAAACTTACGAGTAGAAGGGTTATAGCATCTATACCCTTTTTGCTGCAGAGAGTAACCAATAAAGATGCACTTCTCAGCTTTTGGATCCAACTTGGATCTCAACTCATCTTGCACATGTACATAGGCAATGCAACCAAAAATTTTCAAATGAGAAATATCTAGTTTCCTACCAGTATACCTCTCCTCTGGAGTCATTCCATGTATTGCTGCAGTGGGAGTCCTGTTCATTATGTAGACTGTTGTAGCAACTGCTTCAGCCCAATAAAAATCTGGCAAGTCTTTTTCATTGAGCATGGCACGAGATACCTCTCCAATATGCCTGTTTTTCCTTTCTGCAATTTCATTTTGTTGTGGGGTATGACTGCATGAATATTGCTGCTTTATGCCATGCTCTTGCAAGAACCTTGCAAACTCATTTGAGAGGTACTCTCCCCCTCCATCTGACCTTAGGCATTTTATCTGCATGCCTGTTTCTTTTTCAACCATAGCTTTAAGAGTTTTAAAGTGCCCAAAAACTTCTCTTTTCTTTTTCATAAAATACACCCAAACTTTTCTGCTATAGCCATCAATAAAAGTGACAAAATAATGACAGCCTCCAAGAGATGCATCTTTAGTAGTCCACACATCAGAGTGGATTAATTCCAATGGCTTCTCACTCTCTTGAACATGTCTAGGAAATGGTTTCCTTGCCTGTTTTCCAAAATGACAGGCTTCACATACCTTATGCATTTCTGCAACCTTGAATTTGGGCAATCCTGCAACAATATTTTGGGCTTGCATTGATTTAAGTTGTTGTACATTAACATGACCAATGCGTTTATGCCAGATATCAATATCTGCAACTACACCGGTCCAATGTGCAAACATTGCTGCACTCAATTCAGGCATGTCTGCATCCAACGTAAACATTCTGCCCTTCTTCTTTCCTTTTGCTATCAAGCGACCTTTATTTTTCGTATCCTCAACAAAGCATCCATGAGGATTAAATCTGACCTGCAAGCCTTGCTCAACCATTTGACCAACAGAAACCAGATTCTTGGTGATATTCGGGACATGAAATACATCTAACAGGTATTTCTTTTTTCCATCCTGCATAGACAAATGAATTTTTCCAATCTGCACAATAGGATGTGCAGTATCATCACCAGTCTCCACAAATCCTGGTTTTTCCATTTTCCTTGCATCCTCCATCCATTCTGCATGACCTGTCATGTGGTTTGATGCACCTGAGTCAACATACCACACTTCGTTGCTTTCTTCTGCACTTGTCACAGAATCGTTCATGTGTTGCACCATAAACAAATGTTCATTTCTGTCATCACCCTGTCTACTAGAAGATGCATAATTTTCTTGTTGCAGTTTTCCATTCATGATGTCATTCTGCTTTTTATAGCAGTTTTTAGCCATATGACCCATTTTACCACAGTAGTAGCATTCAACATTACTGTTTGCATTTTGGCCTCTTTGCCATCCACCATGATCTCTTTGGCTCCCGCTGCCTCTAGAGTTACCACATCCTCCTCCATAGGACTGGTTTTCTTGAGTTTGCTGCATATTCTGATTTCTACCACGGCCTCCATATCGGCCTCCTCTACCTCTGCCTTTACCTCTTCCAGCATTTGAGTAGAAGACAGCTTCTTTTGAAGTTCCTCCTGAAGAAGATGCACCACCATTTCTCTGCTCCTCAGAAATTAGAAGAGCAATCAACTCCTCAAAATCAGGAAATCTTTCACGAACTGAAATGGATATCCGAAACTGTGCATAATCCTTTCCTAGACCATTCAAGGTCACAGAAACTAAATCATCATCTTCCACTGGTGACCCAACCGAAACTGTGCATAATCCTTTCCTAGACCATTCAAGGTCACAGAAACTAAATCATCATCTTCCACTAGTGACCCAATGGAAGCAAGTGCATCTGCGATCTTCTTCACCTTCATGTGGTAGTCATTGATGCTCATATTTTCTCTTTGCACATTGTGCAACTCTTGCTTGAGCTGCATTTTCCTTGCTTACGTATTTGTGCTATGCATTTTTTACAGAGTATCCCATGCCTCCTTTGGCGTACTTGCATCTTGAATATGCACAATCATAGAGTCTGAAATGCTGATAGACAGCCAGTACATAACTTTCTTGGCTCTCTCATGCCATGCTTTAAATGCCTGCATTTGCTATTGATTGGGAACATCAGGAAGAACTGGTTCTTCTTCATTTCCTGTAACAAATTCCCAATATCCTTTTCCCATAAGGAAATTCGTCATTCTAAACTTCCATGCTTGGAAGTTGTTCTTGTCAAGCTTTTCAGTGACAATCTGTGAGAGAGAATCAGACACCATTACATAACACTGCAAAAAATTCTGTCACTGCAAAGAACACAGCTTCAGTCTCACAAAGGCAAATCTGCAAAACTGACGAGAGTGGTATTTGACCACACAGTCACTTCCTAGTGACGATTTTGCATCAACAGGCAACAGGGATGATTCTGTAACTCCCAATGTCTCTGCGCATAAGCATATGATGCAATTTCTACAGTAACTTTTCACCGACCTATAGAATAGTAGCTGCACAGCATAAAACTGGGCCTTTTTCTAAGTGCGTGCACAAAAATTCCGCCTCCAAAACAGGCCCCGAAATGGCCTCAAATCAAAAAACAGGCTCCGCAGCATATACTGCCCTCTAACTTCACCGCGAAGGGTGTCTCAGCCTGAGACAATGCACTCTTGCAATTTCCGGCTGTGCTACCTGCAGAGATCTGCTCCCAAAATAGAAAATGAAAGCAACACTGCTCCTCTTACCAGAACACCGCGAGCTTGGCTTGCTTTCTTGAGCTCCTTACCACGAACAAGGCTCTGATACCATGTCAAGATTGTGGGAGAGAAGGAAGGAGTCTCACTTGTAGCTTTCTTACTTGCACAATGGGGGAATATACACAAGGGTGGAGGCTGAAAATAGTTTTCCTCTTCTTAGTTGTGTAAGCCAAAAGAACTCTCATACAAAGAAATAGAAGAACCCTATATATGGGTCTCAAACCAAACTCAACTAACTAAGGTGGCATACTAACTGAGCCACGAACTAGAGTAGATAAGGATAGCTGTCATGTAGCTATTATTCATGGGTGGTGTACCAACCGTGTCTGCACAACTGACAAGTCGGTGGCATAAATACACAACGGTCACCCTGGCGTATCACGAGTGGAGCTCGATATTTCAACAGTCATTCCCTTATCCCCTTTTTTACATGGCAGGCCCTTTTTCCCATTGGCATCCTATCTTCCTAGCTTCCTTTCCACCGCCCATCTACCTTTACAATTTGCACAGGTGAGAGCTCGGCGCTCTTAAAATAAATCCTGGTGCGCCTTGTGCTCTTTTACAAAAGTATTGACTTGTACTTTTTCTTGTGTGTCTTTCTCCTTGATTTGGGACTATTTTGCACTTCTTGTGTTTCCGGATTCTTCTTTGGCACACCTTCTTCTTCCATTTCACTTTTTCCTTAGACTTGTCTTCTTCTTTAGATTTTCTATATTTTTCACATTGTTCGTTTGAGGGCTAACATTACCCCCCTCCTAGACGAGTGCCAGTCCCATGGCACTCACCTCATAGATAGGAGGCTTTGGCATGCACCGAAGACGTGGGTAGAAGGGACATCTATGGTTTGCCGTGGAGGAGTTGTGGTGGTGGTGCGGATGAAGGTCATTGGTGGCATGTTGTTGGCGGGGGTAGCTGGTGGTCAGGTTGTTGGAGTTGAGGATAGGGCTATTCATTGTTGGGAATTGCACGGAGGGCTAGCATAGGTATTGGTTTGTGGGGATTCTGCACATGACAGTTCTTTGGTGGGCTTGCATAATGAGAAAGGACAAGAGTTCAGAGTTGAGTGGTGGTGAAGAGCTTGTTGGTACTTTCGTTGGAGTCATCAATGCCTGCAATTGAAAACCTCTCATTTGGTCTCTCCCTAGGGGTTGGTGTTAGTCTTCTTATTGTGTGCACAAGACATAGTTTGATTTGTTTGGGAGATAGGATGAACCCTAAGTAAGCGGAGAGTAAGGGCCCGCACTTGAGGACCCAAACTATGTATAGGTTGTGGTTCAGATATTATGTGAGTGCCTGTGCATACTTAGATATTATGTAGTTAGAAAAATGCTGGTCTGGTTCCTCGTAGCAATGTGTGGATGAAGCAAGGATTCAATGGGTTGGAAAAATTGTCGATATTGAGAAGTACACATGAAGGTTAGTTGAGGCATCATTTGTGATTTTGACAACACGATGTATCATAATTGAGCTTATTGACACCTTAACTTTTGGTAGCTAGTAGATAGATGTGTTGTTCGACGAGTACGATGTACTTTCCATGGTCCTTCATGCCTTGCTTACCACCATTGATTGCAATGGTATTGAGATGGAGCACGAAAAAAGAATCGTGCAAATGGGTCAGGGTGACAGATCTAACCGTAGGCAAGTCAAGCTCCCTAGGTATGTCCTGCCCTTGATGTGTGTGTCCTAAACAATTGTGGGAGATGTGTAAGAGGCTAGGGGGTTAGGAATGGAGCCAGCCGACCAAGGTCATTGGATGTACCTAATTTGAGGACCCTTAGGTGCTATGCTATGATTGTGAGTGCTTTTTCTTTGCTTTGCTTTTCATTTTTTTTCTTTTCTTCTCTTCTCTTTTCTTTTCTTCTTCTTCTTCTTCTTCTTTAAAAAAAATAAATATAAAATGAATATAACCAATGCAATACATTGAGATGATCAATCTTTCATTTGGACTGAGAAATGTCAAGATCCAAAGGCTGTGGAAAATGGATATTACAAGGATGATTGTGTTACCAACCTCACTGTTAGAGGAACAATCATTGAGATGGAGAGATACACTTCAGATTTTGCAAACCTCTTTGTAGCATGTGAGACATCGATACAATTGAGGTGGCAACTGCAGTGAGCCACATGTAGAGTTTGGCCAAGAAAGAGAGAGTAGCCAATGACTATGCTTTGGACCATGTTTAAATGCAATGTGTGCTATATTTATAGGGGTGATTTTCTCTTCCAGCAACAATGGGGTTTCCGTCATGGCTCTTTATTCTTGGTATTTTTGTTGCATTTTCTATAATGGCTCTTTGTGGGGTTGGCGGCCTTGTGGTGACTTGGGCATTGAATACTTTCATACAAAGACATGTGTCCTCCTATATCCACTTGAAAACTCATGAGAGTACATGCAAGTCATATGCTTCAATCATAATGAGTAGGTATCCTATGGTGTTGACTTTGATGCATATCATTGGCGCTTGATTATCTTTTTTGTTAAAGATGTGAAATATATTAGAAGTAGGTAAGGAAAGTTTGTACAATTGGGGAACTTGCCCCTTTTAACCATCTAAAGACAAAAAGTCATGGCCAGATAGCATTTGGTAAGCATCTTATACAAAATAGGGGTTATTCTATTTGTATGAGGCGGGGTGAGTTCGGGTGACCAGACGACTGGGGCATTGCAAGTGGTGAGTTCCTATTAGGCAAGGCAGGGAAGACATCGACTGGGACCCAAATGGTGCAGTCCCTAGTTGCTCCTGTATCAAGAATGCTCTGGAACAACTCAGTAAATTCATTCTTGATTTTTGCTTCTTTTTCCTCTTTCGAGCATTTCGTGCTTGAGCGTCTACGGAAGGTTTGCACATTAGGGTTCACTACCCTCTGGGCATTCCTTTAAACCTTCCTTTTCTTGGTTTGGGGAGCGTTTGGCCTGCATCCTGGGCGATGCTGCTTTGGGCCTCGTCTCGGCAAGTACCTCTTCAAGGTGGGCATAGAAAAAGCACTCACAATCATAGCATAGCTATCATTGATGGAAGGCCAACGTTATGGGGTGCTTCTTGACTGGTGACTGTTGAGGGACCTGTAAAATGTGAACCAAGGGTTAGATCTTGAGACAGGACAAAGCTATTCGCATGAGAGAGATTACATAGCGGTTTAACATGCGCATATGATGAGGAGGGGTGAGGCGAGGCATGCAGTATTTGCTATAGAGAGATGGCTCCTATGATGATACTCGTCCTGCCCAAGTGTGGGGTGGATTCCAGTTAGTAGTAGATCTTCGCTCATGCCAAGTTGTGTGGATTGGCCATGATGGAATGGAGCAGGGCTCGTCCCTAGAAGAATAGACCGCAAAAGGGAAAAAGCCTATAGGAGGGGATGTCACCCCATCTACACCCTCAGAGATGTTGGTGAGGTTGCATGCGCTCCACCTAGAAGCGAAAATGGTCACATGACTTTTAGACATGTGGTGAGGGGAGGACCTAGGGAGCTCAGCCTATCTAGCCCAAAATCTTATTCTTGTGTGTGTGTGTTGGTATTATTTATACACACTCACAAAACTTATTGTTTATTTATGTACACATTTATGAATCCATGTCACTTCGTGAAGATACAAACCAGTTGTAGAACTCAGGATTGTACTGGAGTGTGGCCAATACTCGTGGAAGTCTACTCAATATCAACAGATATTTCGCAACATCGAGTAGCATGGTACCTTGTCCGAGTCTACTCGCAACATGTAGCTCCTCCTCAGTGAGAATCTTATCAACCAGAGAGTTCTCTTGGCTAGTTCCATCTAAGTCCATACCCCGAATGACAGTTAGTACTCGAAAGGAAGTTGGCTCCACATAGGTTGGGTCTCTTTGAGACCGCCATTTGGCCAATCGCTCCTCTGAGACCAATCATAATCTAGGCTCCAAGTTCGGCCATTGTAGGGCGGTTTTCAAACCAATGCTTTTCAAATTGACTTGGACCCTTTGATTGTCGCTTTAGTTGCTCTATCTCTAGGAGAGTTGGTTGGCAAAGTTCTTCATTGAATATCACAGTTAGGCACAGTTTGTCGGCCTCCTCGTCAAAGATGAGTTGCATATATTCATGTAGCAGCTTGTCATAGTAGTCGTTAAGATATTCCTGCTCTTCCCAGGACAGAGGATATGGCAAGTATTCCTCAAGCTACTCCTTAGGGAATGTGCCCATGTCTGCAAGGATGTAGACACGTGCAAATAATTTGAGTTTAGTATCCAACTCAGTTAAGCATTCTGTGACACTTCTATGTTCAATGAGGGCTTGCTCGGTTGCTATCTCATTTCCCTAGGCTTTAGCATAGGTGGGGGGACTCATGCCTAGATGAGCAAGATTGGTCAATGCTAGGATTGCTTATGTCCTCGGGGCTTTCATGTTTCTCTTGAGGCTTTGCTGGTATTGTGTCATAGTTCTCCTTGGATGTGACTGGTATACTTTTGTCAACGTGTTGTGACAGTATTGTATCCACTCTTGATTGGTTAATGCAAGTTCTATTGTTGTCGGTGGATTGAGTGTTGCAAGCAACCGTTGATGGTAATGGTTGCTTTGACTTATCAGAACACACGGATGTTTATGAGGTTTCACCCCTATTAGAAGAGATGGCAATGGGTTCGTTCATGGGTGGACTTGATGCTTTATTCCTCAACTCTTTAGCATTCTTAATCTCAATCTTCTTGGTGTCTACAACCACTTGCAACTCCCATTGTTTTCATTGTTTTCTCCTCTTTTTCTTGGGCAATTGAAATGTATACTTTAAAGATTCTGGACCTTGAACCAAGTTAGTTGTCAATGTGCTTGGTTGGGGGCCTCATCCCTCTCTTCCTCCAATGTATCCTCATGGGATGTAGCTATGGCATGGTGAATAGCCTCACTAGGTTGTGAGGGTACAACTACATTTCTTTTTGGAGAGCCTAGCTCTTCAGCTAATTCTCTTTTGTTTAGCCCCTCATCCATTTGCACTGGCAGTTGCTCTTGGTTGGGTGCTTGCTCTAAACTCTTGTCCTTACCCATTGGATCATGCCTCCATTGCTTCTTATCAGTGCCGATGTTGTACTTAGAGTTATTTTTCTCTTATTAGAAGGTTTGGCTGACACTAATGTAGAACCAAGAGATAGTTTAGGATTCCTATCATGTAAGCTTAGACAAAACTAGTTGAAGAAGTCAGGGTTGTATTGACGGGAAGCATAGATATCTAGGATTGTAGGGTCTTGAGTGAGGTAGAAGACATATACGCTAACATCAAGTACCGTGCTCCCTACTCCTTAGCTTGCTAGCCACATGTAGATTTTCTTCTAGAAGCACTTTATCGTACAAGGGATGTTTTTGGATAGTGGTAGAAAGCTGGGCCTCATGGACCATTGCCAAGACTCTTAATGAGGTCGGGGCAATGTACGTGGGATAATGTATTGATGTCCAAAGGGCTTTCCTTTGCTCAGTGAGAGTGTGAGTGAATTTTGTGCACACTCGATGATTACATATGATATTCGCTTGTTAAGCACGCTAGGATGAGGATCTATCCTTCGAATAGTCCCGTTTGGTTTCTTGATTTCAATCATGATGGGCCCGGTCACTCCAATGTTTTTGACTCGAGACTTGCTCTTTCGTTTAGATTTCCTCTTGTGATTCTTCACTCTTGATACTTCCTGGTCTTCAGCTGACAGAGGTGGTTTAGCAAGGGGTTTTGGTACCCAAATCCATCGGTTACCTGCGTAATACCCTTGAGTATGTAGCAGCACTTTGGATATCCATCGCGACGTTGTGTTGCCTCTCCATCAATACCTTTGTTTATAAAGCTTGGGCTTCTTTTGTGGTCTTCTATGATATTTGTAAGTCCAAAGCATGTCCTTGGCATTGTCTCGTGACCTTCTTGTTTCAAGTATGGCCTCACTCACTGGTTCTCTTTGTTCAACATGCGCTTGTATCAACTCTTTCAACAAGTCCTTGCTCTCGTTACTAGGCTTGCCTAGTATGTCAGAACATTCCTTGTCTTTCCCTCGTTTGCTAGGGACCCTATTGCTCGCTGGACTTGTGGTCACTATGACACGTATCGTCAAGATGCCCATAGAAATTAGAGCAAGCCCAAGGGAAAGGAAATGAATTAGTGCCACTTGAAATGCAAAATCACACACAGCGCAAGCATTAGCAAATCCATTGTTCCTTCAATACCCTTAAGCCTATTCTTAGTGGAGATGATTAATGATAAAGATAGTATTCTTGTTCCAATGCACACCATCATTTGCACACAAAGAAAAGTACGGGGAGTTAGTATCACAGGCCCTATAACAATGATGGCTTAGTGATTAGTAAGAAGAGTGCCAAGAAAAGGACAAAGAGAGTTGAACTCAAACTTAAGAGCAAAGGCCTCTTCTCAATTCCACAAATTGCTCAAGTCTCTAGTGCAAAAAGTGCCACAATAGCACCACAAATCACAAAAGAGATTACTACCAAGAACCACACTTATCTTGACCCAATACAACAACTAGCTAGCATTGACAAAGTAAAGGAATGGGTGAAACAAACGTAAGAAGAGCTTAATACAAAATAGGCCAATGAGATGATTAGCCTCCCCAACCTGTCTCACATGTCTTGGTTGATGAGATCACAACTGACCAACAATTGGTCCACAACCTATGGAGCAAAAGGTTTCTCTTGTTTCTTATGAAAGTTGATCGCAATAGAGTCTATGAGAACATTGAACTTGTTAGAATCATAGCACTTGCATCAACCCAAGTCACTATTCCACTTGAAACCTTACTTAAAGGTAGTCCAATGACCTGTAAAAGTATGGGTAAAAGGAAAAATCTTGGCCGGTCTCACCACATTCTAAAATTTGGCCTTAATGCACCTCCGATCTTAAGTTCTTTAGGGATCAATACATTCTAGGAAGGAGCTAAGTGATGTACAATGCTTCACATGGAAACCCTTGGAGACATTATGCATTGTAGATGCAAGAGTTTGTGTGAGTATAGTTAACCATAGCATAGTCCAAGTATGGAGCAATCCACCCATTGAATCAATGCATTTCAATTTGACTGTAGCTAATAGGCTCAAAGTTTCATAATTGAAAGTGCTTGTTGAGGACTGAGTTGACTTGTTTCTTTGGACTGATTTTTGTTGTTTTTATGAGCTAAATGGTTAATCTTTGATGGAATGATTGGTTTTTATTGATTTTTGAGTTTTTTGGATTAGGTTGGGTACATTTAAGAAGGTTATGATGGTCTTTGGTTGAGATACGATGTTCTAATAGGTTTTGTGAATTGTTTATTGTTTGATGGTCTGTTTTGCCTTTGTTTTGGTATGTTTTATTTCTATTTGAGAGATTGAGATTGTGACTAAGTGGTTTGAAAAATGATTGAGAGTGTGTTGAAAGGTTTTTGATAGAATGAAGTGGATTTGGTTCAAGCTATATGATTTTTATGTGTTGTACTGACCTTCAATAGTGTTTTGTTGAGCTTCTATATGTGGTCTGTAAGCCTTTCTTTGCTTTTGTATGTGTTTTGATGGATGTATGTTTAGCTTGGGGATGTTTTGCAATCTTGTAAGATGAAGAATACAAGCTCTTAATAGCTCAAAGAAGTAGCTAATGAAGACTTGAACTAAAGACTGAAGTGGCAGTGACACATTGATGAGCTCCCAAGGGTCACTCTAGTGTCTTCGGTGCCCCTTCATATCAAGCATACCTCTTGGGAGGGGTATCCATGACCAAGAGAGGATTATTGAGAGTCATTCTTCATTATTCCAATGTACTATTGAGAGAGAGCATATGTGAGAGAGATAATGTATGAGAGATAGCAAATTTTATATTTAAAAACATTATATCTACATGAGAGAAAGACTATGAAGACGATGAAATATGAATATTATATAATGAAATCCATTCAAAGTTGATCATTTATTTGTATTATTTTGTTTCTTTTATGGAGGAATATGAAGAATATATTGAAGATTTTTTGAGATAAATCCGTGGGAGATTCACCATATCCTTGTTCTTTTTCTTCTTGTGGTTGATTAAAGTATGAAGAACATGCTTGTTGTTGTGACAAGATAGATTTTCTTGCAGTAGTTTCCCCATTTTCATGTTGTTTTCTTAAGGCTCCATATTTTTGGAGTGTAGCAGGAAAAAACTACAATCAACAAGCACTTGCTACAAAGATTGAAAGTGGAAAAAAATGCATTGTTGAAGAGAAAGAAAAGTATTGGAAGAGTGTAGAATCCTTACTATCCTTAAAGAGTTGGAAATTTTCATTGCCAAAGCCACTTTCTACAAGAAGTGCATTTCTCAATGGTAGAAACATATCACCATCTTAATGCAGGTTCTATATGACAAACAGATCCCACTGTCTTCTAAAGCTACAAAAAGTTGTATCACTATAGCCAATTGTTTCCCACAAAATTGAAGAGTAAGACAAACAAAATTAGTATCAATGGAATTTTTGGCCTTCATTGAAAAATTTTCACACATCATCAAGTGGGAGATTGTGAAGAAGCTTCAAGAGTCGTAGTTAGTAGAAGCTCACAAGAATAAAAAGGAAAAGAGTTGGGACTTGTTCGTGGATACTCAACAGCAAGATGTGTGGGATGCTTAGTGCACTGACAACCTTCTATCTATCCAATTGGCAACCCACTGAAAGCTAGTAGATAGAATATTCTTCACAACCTATACTATTGAAGTTGGTACTATTAGGACAATAGCATTATGGAGATCCTTAGAAGAATGAATTTTGATACCTTTAGAACTAAATATTTTCCCCTTTGTAATAGAATGAAAGCTAAATTCAAAGATGTTGAAAAGAAGGAAATAGAAGAAATATTGGCAAGAGAGTCCTCGAGATACTGAAACCCCTCTAATTCCCTTCTGTTGGGTATAGAAAAACTAGGTGAAGTCAACTCCCTAATGAATGATGCAATCAAGAGGCAAGCACTAGAACAAATCTAGAGATACATGAGAGAGAATGCAAAAATCAAAGCCGAAAACAAGCTTGCAGTAGAAGCCTCCTTTGGCACCCTTGTGGCACTCTTTATAGAAGTCCTAATGGTAACCTAAGGTCCCCTTCCAAGTTAGATCTTTTTTAGAAATGTTGATGACATGCTAATGAATGTAGTCATGTTGCAAGTGTTTAAGGGAGAATACAATAATGAAGACCCTGATTTTCATGTAGCAGAGTTCATGGAAGGGTGTGTAGCCAACAATGCCAAGACCCTAGAGCATTGGTCGGCAGTATTCCCCACCAATTTCAAAGGCATGACATTTTAGTAGTGATACATGGGGTGGCCTTTCTCACCAAATTTATGCGTGAAGCTTTAAAAGAACGGATGCGAGAGGAGTTCATGAACTTTAGTCCTCTG
Organism: Lygodium microphyllum; assembly: GCF_053477565.2. NCBI lineage: Eukaryota > Viridiplantae > Streptophyta > Polypodiopsida > Schizaeales > Lygodiaceae > Lygodium > Lygodium microphyllum. Next base: position 77,849,081 of record NC_141160.1, read on the forward strand.
GAGAATGGGTGGAAGCATATATCTCTAGAATGAAATCCATATTGAAGAGATTTTCCAACCATAACTTGGATGAAGGCATTTAGAAGGGAGTTTTTCTTAGAGGCCTACAACCAAAAGCTCATAATTTTGTGGAGCTAAGAAGACCAGTCAACTTGCAAGTTGTAGTGGAAGGTGCAAGATTGTATGATAAAGTGAAAGCAAGGCTGTCAAATACCTTAGGAAGAGAGTCTTACCTCCTTCCATTCCAGGAATAGCATATCCACCAAATGCAGCCCCATGGACTATTTTCTACCACTACACTCAGATACAAATAGTATATTAGTATAGTGCACTATTGCATCATAGTGGTGGCTACAAACAATAGTACCTCAAATAATGGTTCAACCACAATGATAGTGGCCTCAAACCGTTCTCCCAATGGCAACTCGACAACAATATTAGAACCCTATCAAATGGAATCAACAACCAACAGTCTCAACACGAGCTCTAAATCAGAATCCTTAAGACCAACCCAACCAATATATGTAGTGATTACAAAGACTTTTCAAAACCCTATCGTAAGTACTCCAAGAGGATAAAATTTAAAGGACTAATTATTCAATTCAATTGTAAGTATTAAAAAAGAATTGATGGATGTGATTACAAAATAGTTGCAGACACTAAAAGTGAATACCACCAATATATCCAATAGTATTGTAGGAGATGGAAGAGACTGATGCGATCTAATATATGGTATAGAAGGTGTCATAAGGCGGAACATTTAGCCACTAAATGTACCTAAAATCCAACTATCCTTGGAGCCTTCTATTCATACTATTTAAGGAAGAACTACACAGAGGATATTTACAATCTAAAGGAGATGCATGAAATAATGAAAGAAGAATAAGAAGCACAATTCAATCTATTGGAATCTAAGATGAGAACCCAAGATATCGGACCAAAGCCTAAAGAGTTTGGTTCTAATTTCAGCCCAAGAAAGTTTCCTTCCCAAGGCTATAGAGGAAGACAATCTAGCAGTCGCCAAAGATTAGAAGTGGAGTGCTATAGATGTGGAGAGAAAGGTCATATCTTCCCAAATTGTCCAAACCCTAGAAGGTCAGTGGACTACAAGCCCTTATGCAGTCAATGCAAAGGAGAATGCCACACTATTAGAGAGAAGGCAGGGTCCTAGTCTAGCCCCCGTTAAGGCCAACACCACTGATAACCAACAAAAGACCCAAGAACTTACCTCCAACTTGGTGGAATTGGAAGTTTCTATAATCGCATATGATAAGAAAAAAGAACCATTCATTCTGGGAGAGAGGACTAGAGGTCCAAGAGATAGACAATGCAAAAGTACCCCCCGTAATAGAAGAAATTTAAATGTTGCCGCTTCTAGAGAAAATATGAAAGTGGGTATTGTCCCATTCCCTAGTCAACTGGAGAAGCTTATGGATCCTATCAAAGAATATGACTTGATCAAAGACCTAGACACCTTCAAACCAAACCTAACATTTGGATAATCATTGATACTATCTCCTAGGTGTCCAAAGAAATTTAAAAGCATACTGACAAGAAGATGTGGCCTAAGGATTACTTCCACAACTTGCACTAAGTCCAATAAGGACCTAGAGCCAATAAAAGAAATGGATGTGGTTAATGGCTTCTTGGATCTCAAAACCCTTGAGATTGGCATTTGGATTGAAGGATGTTTATTATAGATGCATTAATTGATGGAGGCTCATTAGTGAGCATAATGACAGATATGACAATGAAGGATCTAAGCCCTGATAGTGGGCACTATAGGCCAACTCCCAAAAGAAGAAATTTCATTTTCAATGGGTGAATATCTTATGTTGGAACCAGAAATAACCTCTGATAGTGAGATAGAAGCATGGATGTATTGCTCTCCTTGTTACATGGCCACATTAGAGCCAAAGTTAGAAGCACAAGTAGATATAGAAGCAGAAGCAGAAGATGCAAGAGGGAGCATGTTCTTCTCTTATAGATCCCCTATAGAGATAAAGCTTGAGTCTAAAGAGGATGATGATGAAAGTCAAGATGAAGATTATGAAAGCAAAGTGGAAGAATTATCCAACCAGAAGAGGATAAAAATGAGGAAATCCTAGAGGCTTTCGAAGCTAAAGATCCCATGCTATTGAATGGAATGACTCTGGTACCCTTTGGATTGGTAAATGAATCTCATCATATGCAAATGATTTATAAAAATAGATTAAGAAAAATAAGCCTTCCTTTAGCGGTGGCTCTTCTTGCCCTAATCTACCCCTCTCAAGAAAGAATGATGATGATATACCCTACCAACAAGAACCAGTCCTACAACTTAAAGAGTACTTAGATAGTCACTATTATGTGACATTTTTAGAGGTGTCCTCAAAAAATGAGTCCTTGAGTCAAGAGGTAGCTAGCTTTCAAACAAAATAAGAAATAGTCATAATACCATTTTAGCATCCCAAAGATCTAACCGAGTCTCCATGGAAGGAAGAAGTCAATTCCAATAGAGCATCAGACAAGGAGGCCACTCCCTTATGGATATTGAATATTCTTAATTTTTTTGTAATTACTTTTCTGCAATTACAACCAGAAAAATAATCCAAAAAACTTTTCAATTTGTCCAAGAAATTTTCAGCTATTTTTTTGGGTTTCTTATTGGATTTATATGAATTTTTATGAATTTGCTAAATGTTTTTAGGTGTTTTCTCGGGTTTGTTGGAAAATAATTTTTAAAAAGGAGGAACACAAGCTACACATGAACAGCTGAGTGTGAAGAGCAGCGACCTTGCATGCCCAAAGTCCGACACACGTCCTCACGCGTAAACACCGCGAAGACCACGGACACACCGACCACGCACGGAAAGCTACGTACAACGGCGTGTAAACAACCGTGATGACCCCACAAGTGCGTCCACATGCATGAATCCACACACAAGCCCGCACAAACAACACGAGCATACGTATACGGGTGGCAGGTAGAGGGGGGGCTAGAAGAGAGGGGCACACAGAGGAAAGGGGGCCTAAGAGGGGGGGAAGAGGCAGAAGGGGGGTAGTGCGAACGGGGGGGGGGATAATGGGAGGGATAGGAAAGGGAGGGGGAGGAACAACAGGCCAGCAGGGGGGCAAAAGGGTGGGAGAGGGGGTAGGGTTGCCAGTGGTTGGACGGCACGAGGCGGCACGACGGCGGTGAGGCGAAGGGTGCGACGGCGGTGAGGTGGAGGAAGGGCAGCAACAACGGAGGCGAGGCACAATGACGGCATGTGATGGGCGGCGAGGCAGAGGGCGGCAGGAAGACAACGTGAGCGGACAGGGCGACAGCTTGCGAGACGCGCGGGCGGCAGGGAGGAGAGAGCGGAGGAGGATAAGAAGGAGAGGGAGGGAAGGGAGAGAGGGTGGAGAGGGAGGAGTAACGAGAGGAGGGGAGGGTGAAGAAGGAGAAGAAGGGGAGGAATGTCAAGATTGTGGGAGAGAAGGAAGGAGTCTCACTTGTAGCTCTCTCACTTGCACAATGGGGGAATACACACAAAGGTGGAGGCTGAAAACAGTTTTCCTCTTCTTAGTTGTGTAAGCCAAAAGAACTCTTGTATAAAGAAATAGAAGAACCCTATATATGGGTCTCAAACCGAACTCAACTAACTAAGGTGGCATACTAACTGACCCATGAACTAGAGTAGATAAGGATAGCTGTCATCTAGCTATTATTCATGGGCGGTGTACCAACCGCATCTGCAACTAACAAGTCGATGACATAAATGCACAACGGTCACCTTGGCACATCACGAGTGGAGCTCGATATCTCAACACTCCCCCTCGAGCTCAATCCCAATTCCTGCACACCAAGCAGGTCTCTGAACTTGCGCAACTTCTCTGTGCCCAATGCCTTTGTAAATATGTCAGCTACCTGATCCTCTATGCTCACATAAACTAGATCAATAAGACCTAGTAAAACCCTCTCCCGCATATAGTGATAATGCACCTCAATGTGCTTTGTTCTAGCATGATATATTGGGTTATTTGCCAAGTGTATACTACTCATGTTGTCACAATAAATGACAACTGGCCCATCTGTAGGCTGATGCATATCGTAAAGTAGCTTATGCAACCAAGCTACCTCACATGCAGCCATTGCTGCACCCCTGTACTCAGCCTATGTATACTCGACAAGGCAACTGTAGGCTGTTTCTTGCTGCTCCAAGTGACTGCAGCACTTCCAAAATAGAACACATATCCACTGGTAGATTGTCTATCAGAAATACTACCAGCCCGATCAGCATCAGTGTATCCATGCAACTATATATGAACCCCATTCTCATAAAATAGTCCATACTACAATGTGGACTTCACATACCTGAGTATGCATCCAAATGCAGTTTCCTTGGAGCCTGCATAAACTGACTTACCAATCCAACAGCATAGCTCAAATCTAGCCTGGTAATAGTCATATAAATCAAACTTCCTACTATGCGTCTCTACATAGTAGAGTCTTCCAGAAGCTCGCCTACATCTGTGCTCAACTTCACATTCTGCTCCAAAGGAATTGAAATAGGCTTACAGCCTGTCATCCCATATCTGGATAGCATGTCCAATCCATACTGCCTCTGCAAGAGCCGTATCCCACTTGGTGATCTAATCACTTCAATGCCCAATAAATAACGCAGCTCTCCCAAATCCTTCATCTCAAACTTCTGCTTCAATAGCATTTTCACATGAAGGATATATTCATCACTATCACCTGTGATAATCAAATCATCAACATAAATGACAAGCAGCATAATACCTTTCTCTGTTTTTCTCACATAAAGTGAGAAATCTGCCTTGGAAATCTAAAAGCCAATAGTGACAAGATATTGTCCTATCTTGTTAGACCATGCTCTAGGTGCTTGCTTCAAGCCATACAAGGCTTTCTTCAACCTGCAAACAAACTCACGATGAATAGCATGCACATAACCTGGTGGCTGCTCCATATAGACCTCTTCTTGCAAACCACCATGCAAGAAGGCATTCTTTACATCCATCTGATGTAAAGACCATCCCTTTGATGCAGCCATAGCAATGACTGCTCTTACGGTTTCCATCCTTGCAACCAGACTGAATGTTTCTTCATAATCAATGCCATATGTTTGTGCATACCCCTTGACTACTAATCTTGCCTTGTATCTATTCATAGAACCATTTGCATTGTGTTTCACCTTATAAACCCACTTACAACCAATTGCATTCTTATCTTTAGGCAAAGGTACCAATTCCCATGTAGCATTTGCTTCCAAGGCATCCATTTCTTCATCCATGGCTTTCGCCCATTTTTCTTTTCCCATGGCTTGCTCAAAAGAAGTGGGTTCTGGTTCCTGTATCACTTTGACCATGTAGGCATAGTGAATGGCTTTAAATCCATCATATTTCAGCCTATCCACAGGATACCTAGCTTTGGTAGACCTACGCAAACTAAGTTCACTCCCAGGTGCTCTCAAAACATCCTTGGTCTTCCTTACTCCAGGTGTAACAATAGAAGGAATACCCAACTCATCATCAATGCTCTGTTCAGAGCCACTGGATTCACCATCCACATAAGAGTGACATGCATTCACATCAAACATGGGTTGATCTACCTTCTCTTTTCCTTTTCCTGAAACCTGCATACCACTATCTGCATTGTTTTGAGGAGATCCTCATGATCTCAATCTACCTGTCCATGGTGAAGAATGTGAACCACTGCTAGAGGACACTCCAGGTCCACTAATATTTTGTGACTGCTGCTGTGAATTCTGTGCAGCATTATCATTTTGCGCATCTACATCATCAATCACATTTACTGGTTTATACCAGCTACTCATCTCATCAAAAACAACATCTCTGCTCACTGTAAACTTACGAGTAGAAGGGTTATAGCATTTATACCCTTTTTACTGTAGAGAGTAACCAATAAAGATGGACTTCTCAGCTTTTGGATCCAACTTGGATCTCAACTCATCTGGCACATGAACATAGGCAATGCAACCAAAAATTTTCAAATGAGAAATATCTGGTTTTCTACCAGTATACCTCTCCTCTGGAGTCATGCCATGTATTGCTGCAGTGGGAGTCCTGTTCATTATGTAGACTATTGTAGCAACTTCCTCAGCCTAGTAAAAATCTGGCAGGTCTTTTTCATTGAGCATGGCATGAGATACCTCTCCAATATGCCTGTTTTTTCTTTCTGCAATTCCATTTTGCTGTGGGGTATGACTACATGAATATTGCTGCTTTATGCCATACTCTTGCAAGAACCTTGCAAACTCATTTGAGAGGTACTCTCCCCCTCCATCTGACCTTAGGCATTTTATTTACAGGCATGTTTCTTTTTCAACCATAGCTTTAAGAGTTTTGAAATGCCCAAATACTTCACTTTTTTTTTCATAAAATACACCCAAATTTTTCTGCTATAATCATCAATAAAAGTGATAAAATAATGATAGCCTCCAATAGATGCAGCTTTAGTAGTCCACACATCAAAGTGGATTAATTCCAATGGCTTCTTACTCTCTTGAACTTGTCTAGGAAATGGTTTCCTTGCCTGTTTTCCAAATTGACAGGCTTCATATACCTTATGCATTTCTGCAACCTTGAATTTAGGTAATCCTGCAACAATATTTTGGGCTTGCATTGATTTAAGTCGCTGGACATTAACATGACCAATGCGTTTATACCAGATATCAATATCTGCACAACGACACCGATCCCATGTGCAAACATTGCTGCACTCAATTCAGGCATGTCTGCATCCAACGTAAACATTCTGCCCTTCTTCTTTCCTTTTGCTATCAAGCGACCTTTATTTTTCATATCCTCAACAAAGCATCCATGAGAATTAAATCTGACCTGCAAGCCTTGCTCAACCATTTGACCAACAGAAACCAGGTTCTTAGTGATATTCGGGACATGGAATACATCCAACAGGTATTTCTTTTTCCCATCCTGTATAGACAAAGGAATATTTCCAATCTGCACAATAGGATATGCAGTATCATCACCAGTCTCCACAAATCCTGGTTTTTCCATTTTCCTTGCATCCTCCATCCATTCTGCATGACCTGTCATGTGGTTTGATGCACCTGAGTCAACATACCACACATCGTTGCTTTCTTATGCACTTGTCACAGAATTGGTCATGTGCTGCACCATAAACAAATGCTCATTTCTGTCATCACCTTGTCTACTAGAAGATGTATAATTCCCTTGTTGCAATTTTCCATTCATGATGTCATTCTGCTTTTTATAGTAGTCTTTAGCCATATGACCTATTTTACCACAGTAGTAGCATTTAACATTGCTGTTTGCATTTTGGCCTCTTTGCCATCCACCATGACCTCTTTGGCTCCCCCTGCCTCTAGAGTTACCACGTTCTCCTCCATAGGATTGATTTTCTTGAGTTTGCTACATATTCTGATTTTTACCACGGCCTCCAGATAGGCCTCCTCTACCTCTCGCTCTACCTCTTCCAGCATTTGAGTAGAATATAGCTTCTTTTGAAGTTCATCTTGAAGAAGATGCACCACCATTTCTCTGCTCCTCAGAAATTAGAAGAGCAATCAACTCCTCAAAATCAGGAAATCTTTCACGGACGGAAATCGATGTTTGAAACTGTGCATAATCCTTTCCTAGACCATTCAAGGTCACAGAAACTAAATCATCATCTTCCACTAGCGACCCAATGGAAGCAAGTGCATCTGCAATCTTCTTCACCTTCATGTGGTAGTCATTGATGCTCATACTTTCTCTATGCACATTGTGCAACTCTTGCTTGAGCTGCATTTTCCTGGCTTGCGTATTTGTGCTATACATTTTTGACAAAGTATCCCATGCCTCCTTTGGCGTACTTGCATCTTGAATATGCACAATCATAGAGTCTAAAATACTGATAGACAGCTAGTACATAACTTTTCTGTCTCTCTCATGCCATCCTTTAAATGCCTGCATTTGCTGTTGATTGGGAACATCAAGAAGAACTGGTTCTTCTTCATTTCCAGCAACAAATTCCCAATATACTTTTCCCATAAGGAAATTTGTCATTCTAAACTTCCATGCTTGGAAGTTGTTCTTGTCAAGCTTTTCAGTGACAATCTGTAAAAGAGAATCAAATGCCATTACAGAACACTGCAAAAAATTTTGTCACTGTAAAAAAACACAGCTTCAGCCTCACAAGGGCAAATCTACAAAACTGACGAAAGTGGTATTTGACCACACAGTCACTTCCTAGTGACGATTTTGCATCAACAGGCAACAAGGATGATTCTGTAACTCCCAATGTCTCTGCGCACAGGCATACGATGCAATTTCTACGGTAACTTTTCACCGACCTGTAGAACAGTGGTCGCACAACATAAAATAGGGCCTTTTCCTGAGTGCGTGCACAAAACTTCCGCCTCCAAAACAAGCACCGAAATGGCCTCAAATCAAAAAAACAGGGCAACCAAGGGCTAAAGCCTAGTCCCGCAACATATACTGCCCTCTTGCTATACCGCGAAGGGCGTCTCAATCTGAGACAATGCACTCTTGCACTTTCCGACTGTGCTACCTGCAGAGACTTGCTCCCAAAACAGAAAAATGAAAGCGACACTGGTCCTCTTACCAAAACACCACGAACTTGGTTTGCTTTCTTGAGCTCCTTACCACGAACAAGGCTCTGATACCATGTCAAGATTGTGGGAGAGAAGGAATGAGTCTCACTTGTAGCTCTCTCACTTGCACAATGGGAGAATACACACAAAGGTGGAGGCTGAAAACAGTTTTCCTCTTCTTGCTTGTGTAAGCCAAAAGAACTCTTGTACAAAGAAATAGAAGAACCCTATATATGGGTCTCAAACCAAACTCAACTAACTAAGGTGGCATACTAACTGAGCCACGAACTAGAGTAGATAAGGATAGCTGTCATCTAGCTATTATTCATGGGCAGTGTACCAACCGCATTTGTAACTAACAAGTCGGTGACATAAATGCACAACGATCATCCTGGCATATCACGAGTGGAGATCGATATCTCAACAAGGAAGGGGGGAAGAAGAAAGGAGGAGGAGGAAGAGGAAGAAGAAGGGAGGAGGGGAGGAGATGGAGGGAAGAGAAGAAGATGTAGGAGGAGAAGAAGAGGTGGAGAAGGAGAAGACTCTGAGAAGAGGTGGAGAAGGAGAAGACACGGAGAAGAGGTGGAGAAGGAGAAGAAGGGGAGGAAGGGGGGAGGAAGGGGAAGAAGGAAGGAGGAGGAGGAAGAGGAAGAAGAAGGGAGGAGGGGAGGAGATGGAGGGAAGAGAAGAAGATGCAGGAGGAGGAGAAGAGGTGGAGAAGGAGAAGACACAAGCGAGGGAGAGAGAGAGGGAGAAGAGAAGAAGATGCAGGAGGAGGAGAAGAGGAGGAGAAGAGGTGGAGAAGGAGAAGACGCAGGTGAGGGAGAGAGAGAGGGAGGGGCCGAGGAGAAGAAGAAAGAAAGAGAGAGAAAGAAGAGAAGAGAGAAGGAGGAAGGAGAGGGGGGAAACCATCGAGAAGGGGGGGTGAATTTATTTGAATTTAAAAAAATAAAATATAATTTTTTTAAAATATTTTTTTAAAAAGAAAACAAAGTAGCCCCCCTGCACACAGGTGTGGGATGGGGGTAAAAAAATTTGCATCAGCAGGATCGAGGATGGCAGCAGGGGAGTCGTGGACGCCGCGGGGGCATCGTGAGGCGCGTAAAAGCAAAAACACGCTCGTTCATGCGCGAGGCAAGGTAGGCGGCCACACAGCGAGACAAAGAGAAATTAATAACACGCAAACTGTGCACCAGAAAAAAAATTTGTGAAAAGGAAAAATGGGCGGGGCAATGAGGGAAAGATGATGGAAAAGTACAAGAGGGTGTCCAAGGCGAAGTCAGGGCAGTCACATGGAAAAAATGTTAAAATCAAACCCGAAAATGCATACGGGAAGTAATAACAAAGAAGCTGTTCATCGTAACGCAAGGAACAAGGAAAAATGGGTAAAATAACAGGCCCAACAAATCTAGCATGTGAAAACACGGTTTCAACTAAGATAGGATGCGTTCACATGGAAAAAACCCAAAAAACAAATTCAAAAATTAACTTGAAAACTAACACGGAAAGAATCGAGTACCAGAACGAAGGGTAGCAAAAAAAAAAAAGTCCAAGGAAAGGGAACTCGCATAGTGATCACAGCAAAACTCATGTCTAGAGGAATGAGAAGGGGTTCACATGCGAAAAACACAAAAAAGACACCCGAAAACACATTAAAATTTTAATAACTAAAAATCCAACGTGCAAAATAGGGTGGAGAAAAAATGAAAAATGTGGGGAAAGGTTGGCTAGACACACTTGTCAAATTGAGCTGGAATTCCGGTGAAAATAGGGCATTTTCACATGAAAAAATGTTTTAAAAAAGAATGAAAATGTCTCGAAAACTCGCAAAAATTAATAATCGATGAACTGTGCATCGGAATGACAGAGTGTAAAAATGAAAAATGTCATATGGAAGGTGTAGGGCAGAGCGATCACGTCAGATTGGTGTATTGAAGAAAAAATGGCGCGTTCACATGGAAACACGTCCAATTGAGAGAAAAATGTTCAAAAATTAATAACTCAAGAACTGTCTAGCGGAACAAGAGTTGGTAAAAAGGAAAAATGGTCAAGTCAAAGGGAAAAACAGGGTTGGAAGATTGGATTGGATTCCAATGAACATTGGGGACGCTCACATAAAAAAACTTCAAAACAAGGGATAAAGGGAAAAGAGAAGGAACGACCCCAAGGGTGGGTTGAAAGTGGACGGGTGGGTGGGAAAGGGACCCCATTAGGGTAAAATTGGGTCATGGCATAGATGCATGATCAAATTGAGGCATATGTAGGGGTTATGCATCATAGACGTACAGGGATGTGTCCCCACACTTAAAACCTTAATGGGAAGGGTACATCGAACATCAGGGACCTAGGACCACACATCAGACCAATTGCTGATGTCCCCACGCTTAATACTTGACCAGCACGAAGAAACAAAAGGTGTAGGGTTAGAAAACCTTGGCCCATGTTGAAGAGAATCGAGGTTGACTGTCAATGTCGCATATTGTGTCGCAGTCGAATGCAGGAGAGACCAAGGTGTTTTTATAGCATGTACACATCTATCGGGTAGGGACCACACAGTAGAAATACCCAGGGAGGCAACTTTGTTGAGGGAATCGCGGAAAACCATCCATGGCAAAGAATATTGTACTCAGCTCTCACGGTCACTCAAATGGAATGAAAGAACAGTCACTCGACCCAGTATTGACATCACTTGAGTGAATCATGATTGAAACCCAAATCTCACACCTGGGTTAGGAATCGACAAGGGGAATGGTGTAGAGGAAGTATGCCAGGGTGCATAGTTGATGGTGCATTAGTGCATCCAACCCCGTTTGGCATAGTTGCAAGCAGGAAGGCCAGGAAGCCTTATTGTGTAATGTACAGAAGAGGATGACATGTCATGTGGTGATAGCAGAGACCAATCTCATGTGTGCATAGGGAAACAAGAACGTACCTTACTCCAATTGTCGTAACGTCCCTCAATCCTCATCTCTCAATAAGTGATTTAGGAAAAACCAGTCACACTCAACCCCCCCTCTATCTCACACTCTGTTGATAGATACAGGAGGGTAGCCCATTCCTCAAACCCATTGGTGTTATCCTCACAGTCACTTGTGCAGAGGTTGTATGCCTTGTGCGCAATTGCTAGTGCAACTGTGCATCCAGCCCTATGCCGACATACCGTGTGAGAAGAAAGGCCAGGGAGCCTTATAGTACAGTGCACAAGAACAGATCGTACTTTGTGCATTGAGAGGACCAACCCGTGTGTGCAACACTCCATTCACACATCGCGCCTCTCTGTTAAATGTAAAGGGCAAGGACTGGTTACTCACCCCACCCTCTGTCTCACACTCTATTGATAAATACAGAGAGTAGCCCATAGTCACAGCCCATCCTGTTAGGATAAAAGTTTACATCACTCAATTATTTGTCGATGAAGATCGCTTCGTCTATTATTGTCATCAGATTGTTGAAGATGAGGCATACTTAGGGAGGCAGTCCATATATTTGGTATTGTAGATTTTCTGGAGATCATGTCGTCGTGAGGAAATCACATGTTTTGCAAGGAGTACAAAGACAACACACCAAGGGAGATAGCTTTGGAATTTCTTCTAGGAAAGTGTCTACTGATGATTCGGCTATCCTGGACTATGGGGTGTTACCACCTTTTCCATAGCCAGCTTTCCATCCAAGGGTGTTTCTACCTTTTCTCGGAACGAGGCCTACTATGACAAGGAATTGCTTCATTTTTTTCCATAGCAGTTTATTTGTTTGTTTGTTTGTTTGTTTGTTTTTATTTTATTTTTTTTCTCTATTCTTTCCTACTCTCGAGGGTGTTTCCACCGTTTCTTGAAGAATAGGTCGGCATGACAGGGACCGAAGTCCTTTTCTCCCATGACCAATATTTTTTTTCTTTTTTTTAAATAAAGAGAATGGTAGAAATACCATGTGTTAGGACCATCCTCACCACTATTGCTAGATCAAACGAGAGGAGAACAGAGTAAGGATGGGAGGTGTCTGGGAGGGGCTAGAAGAAGGATGCCATCTCATAAAGAAGAGCATAATGGCTACTATTAGTAGCACAAGGAGAAAGACAATGCAATGCCCAAAATGGAAGGGGTGGGTCGATTATGATTGTCAAGATCCCCAGGGAGGGAAGTACTTCTTTAGGCGATAGCCATTGATCAAGAAAGGATCATCACAGGCATCAGCTGTCTGGACTTGGATAGAGCCATTCAGATCAACGACAAGTACCTTATAAGGACCCATCCATCTGAGAGCGGAGTTTTGAGCCCGGGATGTGCCTAAAATTTGCCAAAAAACCCAAAATTTAGGGAAAAAATATTCGACATCGAAGGCGGTGGCTACAGCTAGGACGATTTTAAGCACCAAGTGAAAGACGACTTTTAAAAGGCACCCGAGTGACACTTGTGGATTTTTTATAGTTTTTTCGACTTCCGTACGAGATGTCAAGAGCTGCCAGTCAGTGCGGGATGCCGAGACGGACACACAGGATTTTTCAGAGGCCGAAACGGAGCCCGAACGCAGAAGAGGCCAAAAATGGGCCAAATTTGAAAAGGTGAACATTGAGAGATTAGAGGGGGGGTGCCCTTTGGGACCTTAACCCCCCCCCCCCCCCCCCCCCCCCCGCCCCAAAATCGATTATGGAGCATCAAAGTACCACCTACAATAGACATTGCCCGACAAATGCTCCCTTTTCCCTGATCATATCACCAGTCTTCGTGCGAGATATGGCTGGCTGAATGAAGAGATCATAATCTAGTCTTTCTCTCTCCTCCCTCTCTCTCCTATCAATGGGCTGTTCATGCGCACTATCTTGAAGGAGGAATCGAGAAGGAGATTGAAGCAAACAGTGATGGAGATTGATGGAGACGCTAAAGATTGATGTGCAACATTGGATTGAGACCAATGGAGGCTCCGTCCGCTGGTCATGCAGTCATTTAATACGTCTCGGGTTTCGTAAAAACACGGTATGACCATTTTTATGAAGAAAATGAAGGGTTTTTGGTATTTGATGATGGTAATGATGTTCTTATTGGATGAAAATTTGTTTTAGTGCTGGTTGCATCATGATTAATTTTTGTTTATCAGAAAATTTTGATTTTGCAATGATTTATATGCGCTATTTAATTCCTGAAAACCCGAAATGCAATTTTTAAGCAGTAAAATGATAGTTTTGTCGTTTCGGGTGGGTGAAATGTGTTCCTATGGGGGAGAAATGAAAAATAAATTGAATGTTAGTATGTTGAAGTGATTGGAATAAGAAAAGTCAAAAAATAGCATATTTTATTGCCAAATAAATCAAGAAAATAGGAAAAATAAGGGGAAAATAGAAACACGCTTCACAAAAATAAGGAAAAATATAATGATTGTTTGTGGATGTATGGTAGTGGCAAAGCATGAGGTTTAGCCTCAGTTTTTCCTATCTCTTTGTCAAAGTTTGTGATTTATCGCTTTTCATACATCAAAACATGACAAAATGAACCTCTACACCTATGCAACGAAAGCAATACCAAAACGTAGGGGGTTGGGATGTTTGAATGGTGCGATTTGCGTGCTGATTATTGCTAATTTATTGGTGCATATCATGATATAGAGTTTGTTGTATTTTAATTAAGAGGATAGTAACACGAGTGTTGTCTCGGTGCTATCCTTACGTCGCCGCAACGAGTTAATGATTGAGCATTGGAAAGCCTGATTGTGCACAACACGTTTCTGATTGAAAATTTTGTTTAAGCACTTTAGGATCATCCACTTTTGCATGTGCATGTCAACCATGGTATCAGAATACAAAAGACTGGATGCATAACATCTGTTTTCGATAACGATGACCCACGCTTGAGTGTGGAAAGGCAACCTAAGCCATAGGATAGACGTTTGTTTCTTAGGAGATTATTTGGTAAGGACACATGGTATCTCCTGGAATACGTTCAAAATGAAAGAGTGGAGTTTGTTCGTTTATTCTATATGTTGAGCAGCGCATTAAGGGGCCAATCCCTGCGATGTAGGAGAGCTGCAGTGGGGCCATGGTGATTCCATCGAGAGGTTGCCTCCCATGTATGTGATTATCGTGGCATTTATTGCCAATGTGTAAGGGTTCTCCCTCTATGGATTTTATAGAAAGGGAAACATTGGACTACAAAACTATAAACGCATAGATTAGGCTTTAGGACAGTTCGTCCTTTAGCAGCAAATAGACGCTCTTGGCCCGCGAGGCCATGTGGGTGTGTTTGTATGTTATGAGCATGAGGTCCAACTAGTGCCATAGCCAGTGCCGGTCCATTTGAGGTCCCATCACCATCGTTGTTGAAGCTTGCCTCGAAACTTGCCAAATCACGAATCATAAGCGAGAACTAAGTCACCTTCCTTGAACTCCTTCTGCTTGATGAAACTATCATGATAGAATTTTCTGCGAGCTTGTGTGGCTTCCATGCACTGTAGGGCCATCCCGTGGACCTCATCATGACACTCAAAGTGCAAAAGCAAGGACTCGTCATCTCCCAAGCGTTCGTTGATGGCCACGTGCAGAGAGGATAGCTTGAGTTCAACCAGAAAGATGGTTTTTGTTCCATACATCAACTGGAAAGTAGTTTGTCCTCCTATAGTTGCCTTATGGGAAGTTCTATATACCCAAAGGGCCCTTGTAAGTCGATCATCCTAATCACGGCAATGTGCGGCAATCGTCCTTTTCAGGATCGAGCAAAGGATGCGATTAGTGACTTCAACTTGGTCGTTGGCTCTAGGGTAACAAGGGGTAGACTTGCGATGGTGGATGTAAAATATAGTTCTATCAATACTTCCATAATTTTGTTAAGGAAGTGGGTACCTTTGTCACTGACAAGCTCTAGGGGACTACCAAAACGGGTGATGATGTTCTCGTACAGGAACAAAGCCACGCTATTACCATCATCCCGCTTCAGAGCTTTAGCTTCACACCACTTGGTACTATAATCAGTACATACCAGGATGTATCTACTCTGCTTCTGTACATACCAGGATGTATCAATCCCCCACTTCTCAAACGGCTTTAGGGGAAGAACGGGTTGCAAGGGCATGGTACTAGATTTGGTAGGCTTTCCCATTCGCTGACAAGCATCACACTGTTTGCAGTAATTATAAGCATCCTTATGGAGGGCCACCAATATTCTACAAGTAAGGCCTTTCTGGCTATCGCTTCTCCTGTAGAGTGTCCACCACAGGGCTCATCATGGCATGCTTTCAATACTATGCTGATTACTTCTCCTGCAATACATCTTTGCAAGACCTCATCCTTGTCTTTCTTGTATAGAGCACCCCCTAATAGGGTGTAGGGGGATGATTCCAACATAAGCTTCTTTTTCTCACGGCTCGAGATGCTAAGGGGATACTGTTGGGTTGCCAAGAGGTTAGCTATGTTTGCATACCATGGAGTAACTATGTCGACTAGAAACAAGGAAGCATCAAGAAGGTTTGGATCATCTAGCTCTTCTTCATCATCACTTTGAGGGATTCACGAAAGGTGATCAGCCACCAGGACATGAGAGCAACCGGGTTTGGTAACCAGTTCAAAGTCAAACTCTTAAAATAGAAGGAGCCATCTCATCATTCTTCCCTTCACGTCGGCCTTGTTCATCAAGAAAGAAAGAGCTTCATGGTCCACGTAGAATTTGAAAAGCATCGACAGCAAATAATATCAGAACTTCTCCAAAGCAAACACCATTGCTAGACACTCAAGCTATGTCACTATCTAGTTTCGCTCTCGGTCGATTACTTTCTGACTTGCATAATAGATTGGTTGATCTAACTTAGAGGGGACCTTTTGGCATAAGACTATACCTAGGCCTTCAACTAATGCATCAGTGTGAACATGAAACTTCTTCCTCCAATCAGGAGGCTGCAGGATGGGTGCTTCAAGTAAACATTTCTTCAGGTATTAAATGCCTCATCACAATGAGTGGTCCATGTAAACTCGGCATCTTTTCTTAGGAGTTTAGCAAAGGGGTTGCCTTCCTCACAAAGTGTGCAATGAACCTTTTGTAATAGGCCACATGGCCAAGGAATCCCCTCAATTGCTTAAGATTAGTTGGGGCTATCAAGGCATCAATCTTCTCAATCTTAGCAGGATCTATTGATATCCCTTGTGCAGAGATAATGTGGCCCAGAAGAACTCCTGATGAGACCTCAAAAACACATTTGTCTGGGTTGAGAGAAATCCCATACTCTCAGCATCTATCAAAACATTGTTCTAAATGTCCCCAATGCTCAGGGATTAGGCTATAGACACAGAAATAATACTTTTGCCTCTGTCTCTGTGTCTGTCTTTGTCTCTGACTCTGTCTCTACTTCTGTCTCTGCTTCTGTCTCTACTCTGTCTCTGCTTCTAACTCTGTGTGATTGCCATGTAACAGGGAGAACAGTATATCCATGCTTCTATTTCGCTGTTAGAGGCGATTTCAAAAATCAATTCAGGTTTCATGGAAAAAGACTTTGCTTCCTTTGGTAGTTGCCTTATAGTGCCCACTGTTAGGGACTATGCCTCCGTTTTCTTGGGAAAGATCTATTTGACAGACTCTTTGTCTCCTAATGTACCATCTATTACTTCATTGGAGGAGTCTATTATGACTTCAATGGACGTAGATCCATTACCTTTTTTTGATCCATACAACTTCAACACCACTTTATTGGGTTCTCTGCCTAGGGTTAGGGTTCCTTTGAACCAATCGATCCTTGCTCTGCTTCAAAAAGCCAAGGTCTTCCCAACATCAAAGGGTATGAGGTCCCGTAGGAATTTGGTTTGACCACCAAATATATCAGCCAATAGTCTCTTCCTGCAAGGGTTGTTTTTATGTATGGGAGGATGCCCAACGGTTTGATTCTGCTTTGGTCTGCCAATCTAATAAGCCATTGTGTAGGCTACATTCCTTGCAAGCCTAGATCCTTCATTGTCACATCCGTCATTATGTTTACTGATGAGCCTCCATCAATCAATGCATCTGCAATAAAGCATCCTTCTATCCATATGCCAATCTCTAGGGTTCCAGGATCCAAGAAGGTGTTGGCCACATCTACTTCCTTTACGGGTACTAAGGCTCTATTGGACTTGGTCACCATGGAGGGAACAATTCTTAGGCCTCTTCTTCTTGTCCATATGCTTTTGAATTTCTTTCGACAACTGGGAGACAACATCAACAATTGTTGGAAGGTTAAGTTCGGTTTAAAAGTGTCTAGGTCTTTGATGAAATCATACTCTTTGATAGGATCCACAGGCTTTTCCAATCGGCTGGGAAATGGGGCCACGCCCACTTTTATCTTCCCTTTTTCTTCTAGGAGTAGCAACATCTGTGCTTCTTCTTCATGAGGAGGTACTTCTACATCCTCTATTTCGTGGACCTCTGGTCCTGTCTCTACAGCTCTCTATAGCTCCCTATGGCTCTATAGTGCTTTGTACTTCCTTATTATGGATTGCATTGTTCTGCTTTTCCCAAGGAAGGTTGAACTTCACAGTATTGGCAAAAGAAATGTTCTCTTTTGAAACTATGGATTCTTTTTTCTTTGATTGCGTTATTGCGGCCACTTCCAATTCCACCAAATTGAAAGCAAGTTCTTGGGTCTTCTATTGGGTATTAGAAGTAGATTTCATAGGGGCCGGACTTGGACAATATTTTGCAATGCGGCCTTCTCCTTTGCATTGATTACATAAGTGCTTGTAATCCACATATCTTCTAGGGTTTGGACAATTCGGTGAGATATGACCCTTTTCTCCACATCTGTAGCATTCCACCTCTGATCTTCGACCATCGCTAGCAGCAGACTGTCGTCCTCTATAACTTTGAGAGGGACATGAATTTTCCAAGTGCGCTTTGCTCTTAAGTTTTTATGTGTAGTTCAACTCTTCATTATGTTTTTCCTTTGTGTTATGTTTTCCTGATCACCTTACCCCCTCCCCCTCGTGGACAGATGAAAATCCTTCCTAGGTTGAATAGGACAAGGCAAGGGCATTAAAGCACAATGTGGTGTGTTTAATTTGACAACAGCCACCACTGGTAGAAATTTGGTTGTTTCTTTCAATTTGTTATTTCTCAAATTTCATGTTCTCCTGTAGCTTTTCTAATTGTTCAATTCTTTCATAATGCCATAATTCAGTCTTGCCTACCGCATCAATACTAATTATGGGTACTATTGCATGGCAGGTACCCACAATGGTAGGACAGGAAAAAGGCAGTAAGCTTCCATTCACGAAAGAAGAACAAGCCAAGTATGGGATAGGCATGGAGACACGAGGATTTAATCAGTTCACCTTCAAGCACACTCTAAACCTCGACGAAGCCATCCTAGCGGAGCCAACAGTAAAGCAAGTGGTGGACAAGTGTACTCTCCAAAAGTATGTGGAGAAAGTGGGACAAGCGGTGGATTACAGTGCTTGTGTAGAGTTCTTGAGGAGTTTTGATGCTTGTAGGAACTGTGGCACAGTGACAATAAGAAGAGGGGTTGTTGCCCACCGGGTGGAGGTACCGCTTAACACTGAAGTGGTGGAGAAGGCCCTTGGCTTGGCCCCCAAGGCTATGAAGCATCATAGAAGAGACGTATATGCCATGCTGGGGATGAACAGGAGTGAGGTGCACACAATGGATGGAGTAAGTTTTGCAGACATCCAAACCCAGAAGTAAAGGTGCAAGCAAAGTTGGTCCATGCCCTCTTCTTAGGATAGAAATACAATGCTTTGATGAACAGGATCAGTGTCCCGGTGTTGGAAAGCATAGCGGCAGGGTCCCGCGAGAAAGTGGATTGGAACGGGTTCATCATAAAGACCATCGAGACAACAACAAAGGCTCTTGCTACAGGTGCAGCAGCAGCTGAAGGAGAGTCCCCAACCTCTACAGTGAGATCAGCCCGCAAAAAGTCCTCTACCAAGGCTTCTACCATCAAATATGGTGGTGTACTAATGGCATTATTCACGAGGCCACCAACAAAGCAGGGGGAATTGAAGAGATAGTAGCACCCTCCCAACCACTGCAACGTGAGGAAGACAGATCCAATGAACGCACCATTAGTGACAGAGAAGAGCCTGAAGCACCATCCACTCAAGCCCAAGCTAGGGCACAAGGAAAGGCGAAGACTACCAATATCCAAAAATAGAAGAAGGAAAAGTTAAGCAAGGAAGAGAAAGCTGAGTTGAAAAGAGAATGGAGGAGGAACGAATGAGAAAAGTCCAAGAGAATGGAGGAGGAACGAATGAGAAAAGAAGAGGAAGAATTTGAAAGGATCAGAGAAGAGTTGAGAAGAGCCGAAGAGAAGAGGAAGAGAAGAGCTGAAGATGAAGCTAAAGAAATGAGGACGAAGGAAGCTATGGATTTGGCAGAGGCAACTCACAGGTCCGTGGAAGAGACCCATGGAGCGGGAGAGATGAGCCCACTTAGCCCACATCATGAGGCTGGAGTTTGTGGCAGTGTAGAAATAGCCTCGGTGGTTGCAGGAGGGGAAGAGATGAGCCCACATCATGAGGCTGGAGTTGTGGTAGTGTAGAAATAGCCTCGGTGGTTGTAGGAAAGAGCAAGGCCCCACTGCACCCCCTCCCCTCTTCCCTTGTGCCACTCCCAACTAAAACCACACCCATCATGACACAGGAGTCAGTGCCAACTATGGAGACAGCTCAATTAGTGGCAATGATACAGCTCCCGGCTAATAAAGTGGTGGAGATTGCCCCCAAAGCAGGAACAAAGAGGCCAGCCACAGCAAATGCAGAATCACGGCAACACCCTAAGCGATAGAAGCTGGAAGCATCAACCACTACGGCCCCTCTCACAGTGTCACCAGCCAGACTACAATGCATATGTGTCTGAACTCCTCACTCAGTTGATCAAGGCCAAAGAGGAAAAGAAAGCAGCCTTGGTAGAGCTAGACGTTGAAAAGGAAACCTTGGCAGCTTTGAGGCTCAACGTGTCCAAGCAAGCCGCAAATCATCAAAAAGAGCTTAAGGCCCTGAAAGAGCAGTTGGATGCCAAGACCAAGGAAGCTCAAGAGAATGAGGATCATTTGAGGCGAAGATTGGAGAAGGAAAAACAAGATGTACTAGCTCATCTAAAGAGTTAGAAAATGTTAATTCAGCAGTATGATGAGCTAATGGAAAGGATCGCTCGCTTAGAGAAGCATCGACAGGAAGAAAGCCAGGAGTCGGAAGAGCAACGTCAAGAGCAAGAGGACACCTTGGCATTTTGGCTGTGGTATGAAATAGAGGAGCAAGGAAGACTAGAAAGAGAGATCCAAGTCCTAGAGCAAGAAAGGCAAGATCCCAAAGGAAGAAGCACACAAGAGCTAAAACTTGGAAAACACAAAAAGAGATGTGGAAGCTCTCATGGCTATGGCAATAACAAAAAGAAGACTTCATTTTGCAGAGTTAGAAAGCTGTGAGCAGATTCGAGAAGAACTGTTAGAGAGATTCGCAGAGGCACAACTACAGTTTACCATTGCGAAACAAGGAAGGAAAACAGCAAAAAAGCAGCTGAACCGCCGCAATAAAAGGAGAGGACACATATACTAGACTTAGTTAATGAGCAGCAAGAGGTGGTAGTGATGCTGTCTCAAGAAATGGAGAAGGGAAGGAAAAAGATGGAAGAGAAGGCACGACAATGGGAGCAGCACAACTTCGAAAGAGAGCGTGGACTAACAGAACGCCTGGCGGCGAGTGAATGCGAAAGAGTGTTGCCAAAATCAAGAGCAAAGGCTGCTGAAGTGTGCTCAGACACTCAGAGACAAGCCTTCTTGAGCACAGCATTGAATGTCACCCAAGTTAAAGGCGAGGACTCAATGGAAATGATGAAGAGGAAGTTAGAATTGGCATCTCGTGCCTTGAGATATGGCCTTCAAGAACACACCCTTCCAACCCGCACAAGTATTACTGTGGTACAACAATACAGTTACCTACGACAAGTTGGCCTTTTCGTTGACAAGCTCAGGGAACTAGGGTTTGAAGGACAAGTGCAATAGTCACCACGTGAAGACCAGCCAATAGTAGATCAAGCCACTAAAGAGGGGCCGGACTTTGAGCAAGAATTCGAGGAAGAATAGCACAGAAAGCCTAGTCCGCCCCTGCCTAAATTGCCACCAGAAGAGCCAGAAGGGGCACAAATTCTTGGACACATGGTAGTAGCCCAAAGAAGAAGGCAAGAGCTTGCAGAGCAAGCCCAAAGGAGAGTGAAAGTACGGCCACATCAACTCCTTGAAGAGCCCATGCAGATACGCAAGGATCCCCATCCCGTCTACTGGTCTCAGAAGTTGACTATATGGCGACAGCAGGAGTTCTAGACACGATCATTTGAGTTGTCCTTTTCTTATCCATGAGCTTTGGATCGTGTTCTACCCCTGGAGACGGTGGCAAGAATCAACAGAATGGCTAATGACCTCGCTAACAGATGGATAGAGAAGATAAATATTGTAGTTACCAGAAATGAAGGCAGGAACCAGCAGATTATTGGCAGGACAAGGTGAACCGAGTTCCCAAGACCGTCCAAGGCTACGAGGTGCAACCGAAGTGGAGGAGGAGGATTTGGGATACCAACTTTGATGCCTGGATTGCTTTCTGCAGCTCATTCCCTGAAGAGCGGAATGACCCCATCTACATGCCTTACCCCCACAGATATGGAGTCGACCATGATAGGAACCTGCATGGGCCCCTTGACTTTCCAACAATCTACAATATCAATGTACGGGTTCCCGAGGGATGCTTGGTTTTTAGATTGGAGGATATTCTTCCATCCATCAACCGCTTCCTCAAGGATTTCTCCTCATGTCCAAACTCGGCATTTATAGTAACCTGTAATTACCTTAGGCTCATTAAGTTCTTGATTCAGCAAAAGCCTGCAGTTGAGGAAGCCCACCTTCCCCTGCTCTTTTTTTATATCAACTTAGGTATTGATAGTCGCACCATGGCTAGGCTCATGATGAGGGCGACCTTATTCCCTCCTTCTGCATGGAAATCCTAGAGGACATGAGAGATACCCGCTTCACGAGGTGTAACCATCCCTTTTTGTCATCAGCACCTCTAAAGGTAAGAGCTAGCATCAAAGAATATCTGTAAAGCCGCGCATTTTTGACTAAGTGCTTGAGGCCACCTCATGGACCATCCGAGGATGATAGGAATACAACATAAGAACTCTTTTTGTATTCCAATCGTAGCCATGATCAATAAGTCATCCAAAAAAAATGAAAAAGAGAGAGAGAGAGAGAGAAAGAAAGAGAAAAAAGAAAAAGAAAAGAGGCCAGTACCAGGAATGAAAAGAAAGAGGGCACTAAAGGACAAAAAGGTGCAAGAAAGAGAAAAGTAAAGGTTTGAACTCCCCATGAAACATCTAGAGTGCCACATTCACTACACATAGGGTTTCCACCTAGCCCCTTCCCCACCTCACGCTTAGGGCACATCAAGGGTAGGACTACCAGACCTGTCACCCTAAGCTTTGCACTGCACCCATGACGATACACGAACTGGGTCCTCAAGTGTGGGACAACACCGTGGGTTCGACCCAACTCCCAGTTCCACCGCCACGTGCACTGCATGCACCACGGAGAGGCAAACACACCCCTTAGGAAGTGCAGAACTTTGCCTTGCAAGTTAAGATCAAGCTGTATCAAGGAGAAAGCACATCAACCAGTGGATCCGCCCCAATACCATTTTCAATTTTAAGGGCAGATCTTTTTCAAGACAAAGCAGATATTTGTCAAGACACTTTTTCGAAGGGACCCAATTCAACACCATTTTCAATTTCAAGGATGAATCCCTCCAACACCATCCTCGACAAGGGCATATATACGAACTCAAAAGGCCACCTAGCCACCAACACTATCACCTTCCAAGCTACCACCCATCAGTGCCATGGGGCTGGCACTCAACTAGGAGGGGGGTAATGTTTATTGCAACACTAGCAACAAACAGGAAAAAAACGGGAAATTTGAAAAATCTGATAAGCAGGAAAAGGCATAGGGCAGGCATGGAGAAGATGCCCAAAAGAATAATAAATCCGGAAAATATCCAGAAGCATGGGAACAACCACCAAAAGTCCAAGGCGCATTCGTCGAAGTCTAGAGGAGTTAAAAGCAAGAAAGCACATCATTAAATGCAAAAGGCACTCTCAAATCCTTGTAAAAGAGCACTAGGCTCCCTCTTGTACAAATTATAAACTTAGAAGGGCGGTAGGACTAGCTAGGAAGGGAAAGAATGGAGAAAAATGGCCTAGGCCATGGCCAGCCATGTAAAAATTGAGGATGACCGCCCGTGGAAAGTAGGGCATGTATATAAACTTGAAAAGTGAATGAGAAGCTCATTCTTGTGAGTGGCAAAAAGCTTCTTCTTATTCTTCTCTTCTTCTTGCCTTCTTACTTGTGCTTGAGAGAGGGAGTGAGTCAGTGTGAGGGAGTGAGGGAGTGAGTGTGTGAGAGTAAGGGACCAAGGAGAATAAGCTCCCCATCTCCTCTCTTCATCTTCTTCTCTTCTCTACTCTTCTCTTGTCTCGCATGGCTATGGAGGATAGAGCTTGTTGGAGAGGGATTGAGGTTGCTTGAGCTTGCCCCAAAGATCATGGAGCTACTGGCGTACACAGGAGAGGAGGGTACTCAATCGGGTATCAAGGTAAGCTCACTACACCCCATAGGTAGGGAGGGCGTGTCGGTTATGTGAGAGGTAGTCATGGCCACTCGGCTTGAAACACTTGACTAATAAGCGGTCCGTAGGTCTCGAGGGTTGAGCTTGTAGCTCCCTTCAATTTATAAAGTCCTTGAGTGTTTCTGCATGCAGGACGTGAAGCCTATTGGCTATCCATTGCCTTCTTATATAAAGGTTTCACATGCAGATTGTCCGCAGACAGATGAGCAAAGGGTCAAGATGGCCAAGATCCCTTATATGCATCAGTCGTGGGCAGTTTGATGTATGCCATGATAGCCACTCGTTAAAATATTGCCTTTGAAGTTGGTATTGTAGCATGCTATATGGGTACACCTAGCAAGAAACATTAGGATGTCGTGAAGGGTATCATGAGATACCTAAAGGGCACAACAGATATGTGTATTTGCTATGGCAGCCAGGATACAAGAGTTGTGGGTACACACACTAATTATGTAGGACATGCAGATAGTAGAAAGTTCACTTTTGGCTATGTATTTACCTATGCTAAAGGTGCTTTCTCTTGGATGGATATCCAAGGTTCAGAAGTGTGCGGCTCTCTATGCCACTAAGGGCGAGTATGTTGCAGCCACTGAGGCTTGCAAGGAGGCCATATGGTTGGGCCGTTTGGTTCATGACCTTGGGATTGATTCTATACCTACGCTGCATTCGGATTCTATGAGTGCTATTCAGCTAGCCAAGAATCTAATCTTCCATGCAAAGATGAAACACATTGAGGTGAGATATCACTTCATCCGTGGGGTCGTGGAGGACAAGTCTATTGACCTTGTCAAACTCTCTACTAATGAAAATCCTACAAATCTGCTCACGAAAAGCCTCACTACTAAGTGCTTTGTCTTCCTCAGGAGATTGATGGGCGTTGGATGAGATGACGTTTTTCCTCATCTTGTTGTACATGTGTACATTGTAATGTCTTTTTTGTTTTCTTTTCACTCCTCGTTAGGGTAGATTTTCCTTTAAGTGGGAGGTTGTTGGGGGTAAAGGTGCCTCTGCCTAGCCACCTGTGTATTACTACACTGGTAGTACCCACCATTGCACACGGTAGATGGCAGGCACCCATAATCGTCACTTTATTCTTTATTCTTTTAGTAACTGTTTGAATAAAGGAATACTCGGTCACACATTGTGACTATTGGAGTTCTCATTTGGTCTCTCTCTCTCTTTCTTGCTCTTGTGCTTCCACCATAGCTCTTCCAAGCAAGCTTTGATCCTTCTCACCTTCCAAGGGGCTCCTTTTTTGTAGTGTGAAGGCAGGCATCACTCCAAGGCGTATGACTAAGGCAACAACCAAGGCATATACCTTGGCATCTTGGCCTTGGCATACTTGGCAGCAAGCTACGAAGGCTTTATTGGCACCGTTGGCTGTGCATGAGAAGCTCCCACTAGCTTATAGGAAAATCTTCTCGGGAGGTCATCCATCCGAGCAATGTCATCACCCAAGTGCACTTAATTGCCAAGTGACTATCCACTAGGCTAGTTCTTTTTGTTGTTCTATACTATAAACATAGTTTTAATCATCTAGACTTAGGAGGGTTTCCCAAGTCTTTATTCCATGAATTGACATATAATACCTCATTAATAGTAACAATTATCTTCATAAGTGGAGCCAGTTTCGTGATTAGACCTGGTTTTTTTAAAATGTGCAATATAAATCAATTTTCTTTGGAATGTATATGCACATTGTTTATTAAAATAAACTAAGTAATGGGGACATTACATTTGCATAGCGTGGTAAGGAACACCTAGTGTGCATATCAAGGAAGCGTCTTTATGCTCTAAAGCAGGCACCTAGGGAATGGTACCGCAAGTTCAATGTTTTTATGTAGCCATATGCCTACAATTATAGTGTTATGGATCCATTCTTGTACACGAAGAAAGCTCGTGATGGTTTATTATTGATTTTAGTACTCTATGTGGATGACATGCTTTTGGTAGGGAAAGCTCATGATGAGCTAGTTGCTCTTAAGGCTCAACTCAAAAAGAGATTTGAGATTAAATATCTACGGTAGACCTCTTATATACTTGGTATGTGCATTATGCATGACAAGTCTCAGGGACTACTCTATCTATGACACAGAAGGAGTATATCCATAAAGTCTTTGAGCACTTCTGTATATAGGATGTGAAGCCTATTGGTTATCCATTGCCTTCTCATGTGAAGGTATCATAAGCTAATTGTCCACAAATAGATGACTAGAAGGTCAAGATGGCCAAGATTCCCTATTCACCTGCAATGATGGGTAGTCTTATATATGCCATGATAGCCACCAATCCAGATATTGCTTTTGCAGTTGGTGTTGTGGCACGTTGTTGTGTCGCTATGCGGACACAATGTGAAAAAACTTGAAGTGCATCCATCATTTGGCTTTCTTATGAATCTAGAGAGTCACTGTCATATTAGTCATATTCTTCTAAATATCCTAAAAAGGTGTAGAAAACTTCTAGAATAGAGTGGCATGCAAAAAGCTGCTTGAAGCTCTTCAAACAAGTGATCTATTGTTGCAAAATGAGATATTTCCATGTTGTCACATCATATCCAAGACCCACTCCCATCCTCATTCCATTGAATAGACCACCAACTATTACATTTTTTTTCAAAGCTTTATCTTATTTATTATCTGTATTAAGGTTTAAACCTTAATGACTTTGAGCCCTATTCACATTGAATTGGGTCAAACTCCTCAAGTGTTGAAGGCTTGTTCACACCAATTTCTTAAACTAGTTTATGTTTACCTCTTTCCCACTAAAGATATGTAACTACTTGATTTCCAATTGGTTCTACAAAATCCATTCACACAGTGTAGAAGAGTGAACCAAATCAGTCGCTAGAGAAAATGTTGCTTTCACAATTGTAATTCCTGTAACAAATTAAGAAATGAGCTACTTGAATAAAAATAATAATTGTTTCACACTACAAACTTTGAAATAGTTAAGTTTTTGAACTAGTTCAAGATTGGAAGAAAGGAGAACTTGAAATTAGAATGCACAAAAAGAGTTCTTCTTATGTGGCTATTGAATGCATTTTTTTCATAAAGAATTTGAGAAAGATTTTTTGGCCAAATCTCCACAACTTGAATGTGCTACTTGTAATTCTTACAAATTCCCTCTTTTTTGTAAGGAGTTAGGCGTTGCAAGGGAAATAACTCAAGTAATGCCCCTCCATATTTTTGAAATCCATAAAATCTAATGCCAGATTCTAGG
This sequence comes from Lygodium microphyllum, assembly GCF_053477565.2. Classification (NCBI taxonomy): domain Eukaryota; kingdom Viridiplantae; phylum Streptophyta; class Polypodiopsida; order Schizaeales; family Lygodiaceae; genus Lygodium; species Lygodium microphyllum. The sequence continues at coordinate 77,876,516 of NC_141160.1, forward strand.
TAAGTATAATCCATGTAATGAACTCCAAAGCGCTATCTCAAAAAAATTATAATACTCCAAAAAGCCATATATGACATGAAGCCACTAAGTCAAGGTAGTCAATATAGACCTCATTCATCCAATATGTATTATGCCCACACTAGAAATAGTATATGATGTTTTCCTTCAAGAGCAAATGCAAAACCTTATCCAAGCAAAGATAAAGAACATAAAAATCCACAAGTCCAAGGAGACTAAGAAGATCAATATGAAGCTTGTTAAAGGAAGGACACAATATAAAAATTGGAGCCAAAGCGAAAGCCATGGTAAGGAACCAAAGCTAGGAGATTAAGATCAACAAAACAATGACATAACCATGAATCAACAAGTAAGAAGAACCAAATACAATATATTTTAAGGAAACTTAACATGAATCAAGTTAAACAAGTTTTAAGCACATGACTTGACAAGATTCTAAGTACAATGTTAGAGTAATTTTCATGATATCAAAGTGGAATCAATACTTACAATTTGGTCTATGCAATTGAAAATTTGAAATTCTAGGTTTCAAATATAACTCTTTGTGTATAAACAAATGTTATATTACTGCCTCTTTTATATTATCCTTGTTTGCTCCAAGTTTGAAATCTTTGATTTTGCCCTTCCAAGTAGAGATGAAAGAGCTCTCAGATATCTGTCTTTTCATATGTTTTGCTTGCTACATGGTAATCTAGCTACCTTTTCCAATTAAACACAAACATGGATGTGTTTTCGGAGCTTGGGCACCTTGTTGAAGGTTGAATTTCTTTATCCATGGCAAAGAGAGAGGAGAGAGAGAAACAAGCTTCCACAAAGGAAGGAAAGAGTGCGAAGAACCAAACAAAGAAGAAAAAAAGATGAAATTTAAGCTTTTTGTAATTTGAATCTAGTTTCAATGATCATTATCATACAATCCTAGATATGTCATTAACGTAAAGTATTCGAGAGTTGATACCTTATGTCATTAATGTAAAGGATGTCATAATTGCAATTACAAGGTGCTAAAAATAAATATTCATAATAAAATGTTATATTAATATTATATTAATTGATTTATAAAATAATATTTTACTTTTTTTAAAATAGAATTTTTGTTACAATGTTATATAATTTTTATATCCATACTATGAAGACACATGAGATTCATAACTTCATGCATTCATGAGTCTGTACACGAGACATTGACATGACAAGTCATAGGAGATTTGGAGACACTGCCAAGTTCAAATTAAATGGTCAAGCTACAGATAATGAGATTAGACTCAAGATGGAAAGGGAAAGTCAAGTAAGTCACTCTGATTAAGAGTTGTTTGCATGTGACTTCATGTAGGAAAGAAGTCAAGACTTGGGGGACTTAGATTCAAAAGGATAAAGTGGAGAAAAGTAAGAGCAAGGAGGGATGAATTAAGTGTGTATTTTTTGGGTGCAAACAAGGTAGATTGAGGCTAGGAAAAAACATGGAGAAGAAGGCAGCTAAAATCTCAAGCAACTTGGATGCTTTGGTGAAGATGAATATGGCTGAACACTCTTGGGCTTTTAAGGTATTGATTGGGAGCAACAAAGAAGTGATTTGTGATTCATATAAGCTATGAAAAACATGGTACAATAGGGTATTCAAGCTACACATTGTTGTCTTGAATTTTCAACATGAATCTTTAAACAAAGGGATCAATACCATATGCATATGCTTGTTTACAATGAGTGTATGCTTGAAATATATGAAAAACCCACTTTAGGGTAATATTAGAGCAACATAAGAGAGCTTTTTTACTACTTATTTAACAATAAAGCATGGCTAAATAAATGTAATTAGGCCCATACATAGATTTCTTAGGATTCAAAGCTTACCATCACTTGGTATCATGCCTAGTTGATGGTAGCAATTATCAACTACATGTTTTCTTAGATTAGAGATGAGATTTGAAGCTTTTGTGGTCACATAACGTTTATGTACATTTGGATATTATTCTGCAACAAGATTATCTCTGAGTTCTTATCTTAGAGCTTTTGGGCAATCATCCCAATGCAGGGTAATACACTCATATAGTGAGTGCATGTATTAGATTTGCTTTGTTATGCCTCATATGAATCAAAGGGCTTTGTGACAACTTCAATAAGAGTTTCTTGGTTCTCAAATTGATTAAATCTTCTCTTTTCTTATTATGTTTAAATCATACTTTTGTCATCCTTCTCTCTCTTAAACCCTTGTGGTTAAGGCCTTCAACTAATTACCCCCTGACAATGAAGGCTTTGCTCCCATTGGTCTCTCTCTCTCTCTCTCTCTCTCTCTCTCTCTCTCTCTCTCTCTCTCTCTCTCTCTCTCTCTCTCTCTCTCTCTCTCTCTCTCTCTCTCTCTCTCTCTCTACACCCTAAAAGGTATTTTCGAGACCTCAAACTCTCCTAATGTAAGTGGACTAAGTGAGAGGTGGTTATGTCAATGAGTGTTTGATATTCTTGAAAATAATAATATTTCATCCAATATTCCAACAATTGTGCATGTAGACCAAGAACAAAAGAGTAGTATACTGATATCAAAATAAGAGAAATGAAATTTGTTATTGGAATCATTTTTGCAAGGTTTTGTAATCATCTAAATAGATGACCCTAAAATAATAGAAAATTTTGAAAAATGGGTGTTTCCAATTCATGAATTCAAACAAATATACTAGTTGATTATGCTTTATTGGTTGAACTACCATGTATTAAATAGAGTTAGGCCTTCCAACTCTTTTCCTACCATGATACTAAGCTTCTAACCAGCTTGTGCCAATCAATTAGTAAAGGCAATGGCCAAGATTTTGACCAATGGGAACTCTCTAGCTTTGTGTTTGCCCCTCACAATCATATGTCCTTATGAACGTGAAATGGGCCTAATTTGCTTACTCCTTCATGCTAATGTATGGTGCTTAGAACGATTTGGCAAGTTGCCAAGTAGCTTGCCTTCCTACATGTAGAACTAGCCTTGCAATGTTGTACCTAGGGGGGAAGGTGCTTTTCTAGTTAGAGACTAGTGTGTATGTAAAAGATGGAGATGATAACATTGAGTAGCTTCATTTTAATGTGTAAATGATGAAAGAGGAGCTAGTTCATGTACAATAGTGTACAATTGCTTGTGCAAATCCACAAATCTTTAAGCACAACATCAAACAACTAATGTAATGCAAATAATTGTAAGTACTTATCAGTCACAATTAATTATATTTACAAGTCACAATTCTTGAGATTCCTTGATGCATGTTTTGTGATGCTAATGCTTATTGCTCAATTTTGTTGCCAGTTGTTTTGCTTCGAGCAAAAACATTATGAATGATTAGATTGCTTGTAAAGAAAATGGAACAAATTTTTTTCTAAATGTTTAGTGTGTAAAGCTACACATGTGCCATTCAAAATATATGGTGGGGTGGTGGCACAACTTTATTTGAAATTTATAAAGGTGGTGTTTTATACATGCACATAGCATCTATTAGTTCACAGCCTTGGTCTTTTTTGAATTGGCTCTCTCATCTTGATCAAAATTGGCTAGTGATTATGTCGGGCTTCTTTGTTGATGTGGAATTAATCCTTATTTCTCAATGGATCATCTATAGGTCCTTACTCTTCTTACTTAGAATTATCGTATTAGTTCATTCTACATTGTTTAGTCTTCTTACTCATTTTTTCTTAAAGATGTCCATTAGTGAAGCAATTTTTTAGCATTTGATGGTTTAAATGTCTCTTGAAACATATGATATTTCAAACCTTTGGAAGGCACGATATTTGGGCTTAAATGTGTAGGCATTTATGTGACTCAATCAATATGAATGGTTCACAAACACACTTAACCACTATACTTAAATGTTAGCTACAAGAGATGGCATTTGGTTGACGTCTCGTGGGATTCCACACTATAGTATCCTAGAGTAGATATGCCAAAGATAATGGAAATAGAGTGATAAGACCTACATTAGTGTCCAAGCTAATTAGTCAACTTGTTATGTCTCACTATACATAGCAACAACTTAAAGGGCTCTTCATGTTATAAGAGACATAGGGTGCTTCACATTGTCAATCTTCATCCAGAAAATAATTCTCTTGTAGATTAGTTCATCGAGAGAGACATCAAAGTTTCCAAATGAATTTGTGTGTATTAAAAATATCAGTTAAAGTGGTGCATTGAAGGATGGAGGAGAAAAAATGCATGAGAGAAAAAAAAAACGGTTTTGAACTTTGACTAGCCTCTAGAAGGGCAACACGTCATTTGAAGTAAGCCACTAGGGACTCAAAAGTGTCACTATACTAGGGTAGGTTCACACAAAAGATATGCACTATTACAAAAAGTAGTGAAAGGGTTGGGATTACAAAAAGTATGTTTCATTTAGTAGTACTAAAGCAAATAAGACTCAATTTAGTAACATCACATGAACTATTTATACTCATAGCGAGACTCCATATGTAGTATTCCATTACTATTCTAGTGAGTGAAAGTGAGCAGATTCTCAAATGACACAATTTATTTCTTGCATGCCTTGAAGAGGCCCATCCTTGCTACATAGTCTAGATCTTCCCCACTTCAATACTTGCTTGGTCCATCCACACAGATATTTTCTTGTTGGCTTCTCTTTCTTTGCATATTTTCATTTGAACATCTTTGATGAATGCTTTGGCACTTGTATAACTCGTGTTGACCTCTTTCACCAACTTTAACATCAAATCTCAAAAAGAGGAAGGTAAAGACTGAATTTGGGTGTTCATTGTTCATTGTTTATGTCAATAGTGCACACAAAAAACTTTGTTTTTTCAATCAATAAAAATGAGGGACAGTTCTCAAAAATAATAGTTTTGTTATCAAAGAGAAAATGAGAGTCGAATCAAGTAAATATAGAAAGAAAATCTTTTATGAATATTATGAGTTCAACAATATTTTTGTTAACCTAATTAAATTGCAACACATCGCAACTCATTTCTACAAGGTGCAATGCACAAAATATATCGACTTGTTATAATAAGACATTGAAGATATAATATCATACACTTATTCTACAATGTTTGTGTAAAGTATATTTGCCAAATGCTATTTCAATCTTAGAGTTGATGAATGCCAAATCATGAAGGGATGCAAGTTAGAGAGAGTGGATCTTACATTGATGAATAATGTAATAGCCTATACTAAAGAAATTACACATGTATCACTATTTATTAAGTAGTAGTAGTGAGCTAAAGTACCTAAGGAGACCCCCTATGTGCTCTCTTAGATCTTTCGATTGAACTCATTGTGATATAATTTTCAAGCAAGTAGGTGGTGAGAAGTTGTATGTAGGAGTCTGAGAGTTCAATGTTAATTGGAACTCGGGCAATGATCTTAAGACACTCGATTGTGTGTTTAATTTTGATGCTAAGGTATCAACATTGCTACCTTGTCCATTTTATATGACAATAAACATTTACTCTAAGGCCTTAGAATATATCACATGAAATGGAGGAGCATTGGTGTGAAATAGAACAAAGCCACCAAATAGGTTGAATCTTTACAAGAACTTGAAATCCACATTTCCAATTGACATTGAGAATGCCCATTTTTATATTTTACATTGCCTCATGCACATATTTGACAAACTATTAAAGTTGCATATTAATTAAATTCCCAAAGTGTACATGGATGCAAGCTTAATATTTAAAAGGACCAAAAGCCTAACTCATGATGTAGTATATAAGAGATCAATGAGTTGGATGAGTGGTAAGAGATTCCTAAGTAACATGATTGGCAAGTCATCAAATTTAAAGTAGGATCTTTTGAAATATTTGTGCAAATGTAGTATAGATTTGGAAAGAGATCCAAACCTTAAGAATGCTCGTGCCAAAGTTTGTTATTCTTTTGATAAGCTAGTGTGTCTAATAGTTTAATTGCTAACAAATCCTTTAACTCAAGTTGAATTTTATAAAGTTGTTGATGATTTTATAAAGTTAGTTATCAATGAATGGGGAGAAACCAACACCACCTAGTATATGGTACTTTTTCAACTTTATTCCTTATATATTATTTTTGATTTGTAAAATTTAGCATTACAAATCTAATGTCAATGGCCCATATATTTGTAGCTTATATTACACGTTCAAGAATAATATTTTTCTAAGAAATAGGGCATTTGCAAATGTGGAGCACTAAAGATATGGAGAAGTCACATAACCAAGCTTGTGGTGCATATTTAGAGAACACTTCCCATGGAGGAGTATATTTCAAGGACACTTGCCATGATCAAAACATTCAATTGGTTCTATAGGTATATCTTCAATTAATCAATCA